>NC_134360.1:133603135-133703135 GCF_048569485.1 Anomaloglossus baeobatrachus | reverse complement strand
GGGGCAGAGCCGAGGCGAGCGGCCAATCCGTGCGGGGGAGGAGCTGTTGAGGCCAGCGGCCAATCCGTGCGGGGGGCGGGGCAATGGCGAATCCGTGAAGCCGAGCGGCCAATCCGTGCGGGGGGGCGGGGCCATGGCGAGCCCAGCGGCCAATCCGCTGTTTGTCACCGTAAGGAAATAGCCAATCCGTGCGGGGGGGGCGGACCCGAGGCGAGGCGAGCGGCCAATCCGTGCGGGGGGGGGAGGAGCCGAGGCGAGCGGCCAATCCGTGCGGGGGGCGGGGCCATGGCGAGCCCAGCGGCCAATCCGCTGTTTGTCACCGTAAGGACATGTCACGGTAAGGACACAATTTTGGAGCAAGGCAGACAGAATAAGGCAATTATATATAGATATATATATGTGTGTATATATGTATGTGTATATATAATGCCGGACTACTATAACTAGCTCTGTTCTACATCTTTTATCTATATATATAATTGCCTTATTCTGTCTGTCTGTCTGTCTGTCTATCTGTCTTGCTCCAAAATTGTGTCCTTACAGTGACAACCGTCGGTTTGGCCGCTCGGCTCGGCCCCCCGCATTGATTAACCGTTTGGCCAGGCCCTCCCCCCGCACGCGATGTCCGCTAGGCCCCGCCCCCCGCACGCGATGCCCGCTGGCCCTGCCCACCGCATGGATTAACCGTTTGGCCAGGCCTGCCCCCCACTCGCGCTGACCGCTAGGCCACGCCCCCCGCCCGAGCTGACCGCTAGGCCACGCCCCTGATGCCTGCGAGGCCACGCCTCCGCCCGCGATGCCCGTGAGGCCACGTCCCCCGCCTGCGATGCCCGCGAGGCCACGCCCCTGCTTGCGATGCCCGCGAGGCCACGTCCCCTGCACACGTCAGGCACCTGTACACCACCCCCCCTGGACTACGCCCCCCATTATACTGCTCTTTCCCCAGAACTACTCCTCCTATTATACTCCTCTCTGAGGGGTTCGCAGCATGGGGGATGGAGCACGATGGGGAGTGCAGCATGGGGGGTGCAGCATGGGGGGTGGACCACGATGGGGGGGTGCCCAGAATGGGGGGATGGAGCACGATGGGGGTTGCCCAGAATGGGGGGATGGAGCACGATAGGGGGTGCCCAGAATGGGGGGATGGAGCACGATAGGGGGTGCCCAGAATGGGGGGATGGAGCACGATGGGGGGTGACCAGAATGGGGGGGATGGAGCACGATGGGGGGTGCCCAGAATGGGGGGATGGAGCACGATGGGGGGTGCCCAGAATGGGGGGGATGGAGCACGATGGGGGGTGCTCAGAATGGGGGGGATGGAGCACGATGGGGGGTGCCCAGAATGGGGGGGATGGAGCACGATGGGGGGTGCCCAGAATGGGGGGATGGAGCACGATGGGGGGTGCCCAGAATGGGGGGATGGAGCGCGATGGGGGGGTGCCCAGAATGGGGGGGAAGGAGCACAATGGGGGGGTGCCCAGAATGGGGGGGAAGGAGCACAATGGGGGGTGCCCAGAATGGGGGGATGGAGCACGATGGGGGTGCCCAGAATGGGGGGATGGAGCACGATGGGGGGTGCGCAGCATGGGGGATGCGCAGCATGGGGGGTGCACACCTTCCCCCAAAACACACACACACACACGCACCGCACAACACACCACACACTGGGAACCACAAACACCGCCCTACACAGACACCCACACACACAGACAACGCCACACACACACAACACCCAACACACAAATACCGCGGCACACACAAATATACGCACATACCGCACAACACACACACTGCACAAAACATACCTCCCCCAAAACACACACACGCACGCACTCCACACCCATACAAACCGCGCAACACACAGCACCACACACAACGCTACAGACACACAGCGCTCCACAAACAACGCAACACACAAACAACACCGCTCTCACCCCCCGCCACACCTAGACAACACCCAGAACATTTACAGCGCACTACACAAACACTTGGCAACTACACACAACAACATCTATATATATATATATATATATATATATATATATATAAAACAAAAATCATACATTAACTACACAATACGTAAATTCTAGAATACCCGATGCATAGAATCGGGCCACCTTCTAGTATATATATAATGATGTAGAACCGAGGTAATTATATTAGTCCGGCCCTCTAAAACCATCCCAATTTCTTATGCGGCCTCATGGAAAAATTAAATTGCCCACCCCTGTTCTAACATATACCTATATTATATTTAGACTTATAATAATAATAAAAAAGAAAAAAAAAGAAAAAAAAAAAAAAAAGGGGGTGGGGGGAACTTGCTGCAGAATTTTATAAATGCAGCACATCCTTTCTGTTGTGAATTTCAGCCACTACTATAATACAAATTAATTCAGTTGCTGATTTTACAGGCTTTCATAATATTTCATAAACAGCCAGAAAAAGAAATTGGTGGCTGTAGTAAGAACATAAAAACGTTGTGAGTGCAACTACATAGAAAAAAGCCACATTTGTAATAAACCTTTAATTTTACAAAAAAAACCTTCAATTTGACAAATACTTAAAAGCAGGAACGAAATGTGGCTCTTAAAAGTTGCTTCTGTTTATTCCTCCTCTACTTCTCAAAGGAACACCTGCAAAGAAAAAAACAAAACAAAATACAATTGTGTTTTAAAATATCAACTACATTAAGTCTGAATTTTTTGCAATTTTTTTTTTTTTTTACATTAAACACAATTTTTTAACTAAAATCTTAACTCAAATGTTTGTCAACTTTATTGCATCTAATCATGAAATTAACAGATTTCCCAGGACCGTGATTACTACAGTGGGTACAGAAAGTATTCAGAACCCTTTAAATTTTTCACTGTTTCATTTCAGCCATTCAGTAAATTCAAAAAAGTTCATTTTGTCCTCATTAACCCCTTACGACCGGCCGATTTTGCGCTGTTTTTTTCTTTTTCGCCGAGAGACTTAACTTTTTTATTTTTCAGTCAATATGGTCATGTGAGGGCTCGTTTTTTGCGGAATGAACTATACCTTTAAATGAAACCATGAGTTTTACCATATAGTGTACTGGAAAATGGCAAAAAAAATTCCAAATGTGGAAAAATTGCACAAAAACCAACAAAAAACCCCCCCAGCTATTGCACTATAGTTTGCGATATTTTATCCAGTATGTTCCCTATATGGTAAAACTAATGTGTCAGTGTGATGCCTCAAGTCAGTACAAGTTTGGAAACACCAAACATGAATAGGTTTACTTTTATCTAAAGGATATAAAGAAAAAAATAAATAAATAAATCCTAAGTTTGTCTGAAAAAAGGGGCGTACGTTTTGTGCCAAGTACTGCGACCCGTAGCGTTCTCATTTTTTGGGATCTATGGCTCAGTGATGGCTTATTTTTTGTGTGTCAACCTGACGTTTTTAATGGTACCATTTTTGCGCAGATGCTACATTTTGATCGCCTGTTATTGCATTTAGCGCAAAATTTGTGGTTACCAAAAAAAAAAAAATGGAATTTTGGCTTTTGGAATTTATTTTGCCACTAAGCAGTTTACCGATTAGATTGATTTTATATTTTCATAGATCGGGCATTTCTGAACGCGGCGATACCAAATGTGTGTATATTTTTTTAGCCCTTTAATTTTCATTGGGGCAAAATGGGGGTGATTTAAACTTCGTTTTTTTTATTTTTTATCATCTTTTTATTTTACTAGGTCCCCTAGGGGACTAAGGATCAGCAAAGAAAATTTGAATAACTAGGTCCATATTAGCATATATAGCATGGAGAATCACCATTAGCAATAAAACAACCTACATAGAAACTCCATAATCATTGACCATATAACCCTATTTAAATTAAATACTGAAAAGATACTTTCTTTGTAGATATTAGAAAATGTATTTATATATAAAATTTTATAAAAGTTTTTACAGGGACATAAAAAGTGCAACACAAAGTGCAATGTGCTTAAAAATATATATATAACCAGTCAGGGGAGTGTGTCAGTAAAGAACAAGCTGAGATAAGTACATGGCACAGCCTACAGAGACCACACAATTACAATATATCAGTACAACAGTCTCACATAGTACAATATGAAGCACAATAAAAAACCATCAGTCACTATGCCATATCATGAGATTGCACTGATACTTATAAGGATGCATGAAAACATATACAATATCAAGATCAAAGTGTATGCTGTTCTGTAAGCTGAGTCTGAGTATAAATATCCACATGTAACAAAAGATGTTTTGAGTCAAAAAAGCATGAATAACTACTCAGATAAATGCAATGCAAAGGGAAATAGCCTCTCAGCAGAGAAAATGGAGTGAATCCACAGTATATATAAAGGTGCTATGACCCACCAGGATCGCTCCAGTGTTCAGACCTGACACAACACCCTGCACCTCAACTCGTTTCGCTTATCGCTTCATCGGGAGGTCAATGGGGCGAAATAGGGGTGATTTGAACTTTTGGTTTTTTTTTTTATTTTTTAAATTTTTTATCATCTTTTTATTTTACTAGGTCCCCTAGGGGACTAAGGATCAGCAGTCTGATCGCTCTTCCATATCTACGAATCACAGCTACACAGCTGTGAACATCATAAATACTCATCTCCTCTCTCACACAGCTCTCGGCTGGGTGAAACAGTGAGCCATGTGAGCTACAGGAGTCATCACATGACCCTGTGCTACCATATCAACCACCGGAAGTCATGTGATCCCATCACGAGACTTCCGGTATTGGGCGGTAACGTTATAGCGCGATCACTATTATAATGGCGCTGTCAAATATGAACAGCGCCATTTAAGGGGAACGCGATATCGTTCGTGCCTAGCAGCCACACACGTAAGCTGTATAAATCAGCTGAGATGTGCGCCGCTCTCTCCCTGCTGCCGGCAGTAGCAGGGGGAAATTCACTGCTAGGAAGTAACTTTACTCCCCGCGGTCATTAAGGGGTTAAATACACTCTGCACCCCATCTTGACAAAAAAAAAAACAAATGTAGAAATTTTTGCTAATTTATTAAAGAAAAACTGAATATTACATGCTCATAAGTTTTCAGACCGTTTGCTTAGACACATATTTAAGTCACATGCTGTCCATTTCCTCGTGAACCTCCTTCAGATGGTTCTACTCCTTCATTGGAGTCCAGCTATGTTTAATTAAATGGATAGGACTGGATTTGAAAAGGCACACACCTGTCTATATAAGACCTCACAGCTCACAGTGCATGTCAGCCCAAACGAGAATCATGATGTCAAAAGAAACTGCCCAAGGAGCTCAGAAACAGTTGTGGCAAGGCAGAGATCTGGCCAAGGTTACAAAATAATTTTTGCAGTACTCAAGGTTCTTAAGAGCACAGTGGCCTTCATAATTCTTAAATGGAAGAAGTTTGGGACCACCACAACTCTTCCTAGATCTGGCCGTCCAGCCAAACTGAGCAATCATAGGAAATCATGAGAGAAGAGTTTTGGTGAGAGAGGTAAAGAAGAACCCAAAGATCACAGTGTGCAGGACTCCCAGACTATGACAAATAAGATTCTTTGGTCTGATGAGATGAAGATAGAACTTTTTGGTGATAATTTAGTGGTATGTGTGGAGAAAACCAGGCACTGCTCATCACCTGCCCAACACAATCCCAACAGTGAAACATGGTGGTGGCAGCATCATGCTATGGGTTGTTTTTCAACTGCAGGGACAGGACAATTAGTTGTAATTGAAGTAAAGATGAATACGGCAAAGTACAGAGATCTCCTGGATCTTCCAGAGTGCTCTGGACCTCAGACTTGGCTGAAGGTTCATCTTCCAAGCCAATGACCCTAAGCACACCGCTAAAATATCAAAGAAGCGGCTTCAGAACAATTCTGTGGCCATTCTTGACTGGCCCAGCCAGAGCCCTAACCTAAACCAAATTGAGAATCTCTGGAGAGACCTGAAAATGGCTGTCCACCAACATTCATCATCCAACCTGACGGAACTGGAGAGGATCTGCAAGGAAGAATGGCAGAGGATCCCAAATCCAGGTGTGAAAAACTTGTTGCATCATTCCCAAGAAGACTCATGGCTGTACTAGCTCAAAAGGGTGCTTCTACTCAATACTGAGCAAAGGGTCTGAATACTTATGACCATGTGATATTTAAATTTTTCTTGTTTAATTAAATTTGCAAAAATTTCTACATTTGTTTTTTTACAGTCAAGATGGGGGATGGGGTATAGAGTGTACATTAATGAGAAAAAAAATGAACTATTTTGAATTTATCAAATGGCTGCAATGAAACAAAGAGTGAAAAGTTTAAGGGGGTCTGAATACTTTCCGTACCCACTGTATATACAACGGATGAAATGAAGTATTTAACAGGTCACCAATAAATATATTACTAAATGTGCTATTGACATGAATTTCTCAACAGATGTCAGCAACAACCCATCCGATCCACACAAAGAAATCAAACCACAGAGGTCCACAACGCCTCCAGTATGGCCAATCTAGTTGCTTGCATTGCTCAGTTTTGATTTTGTTCAACAAACACTCTTTCAATCCTGAAAGTTCTGTGAGCTACTTTTAAGAACTGAGATTTAGTTCCTTCTTTGAATTTTCTATTGGAGTCAGGTCAGGTGATTGTCTGGCAATTCTAGCAGCTTTATTTTCGCTCTTTTAAACCAATTGAGAGTTTCCTTGGCTGTGTGTTTGGAATCATTGTCTTGCAGAAACATCCACTCATTTTATCTTCATGAACCTGGTAGATGGCAGCAGATTTTTATCAAGAATGTCTCAGTACAGGAGAGTGACCTAGCTCGGCATGCTATAGGAATTGTGCGCATGCTATTGCTGTTTATCTGCTACAGCTCATGTTATTCTTGTAGTAGCTGGCTAATACTATAATAGGAAAGACTATCCGCATACCTCTCACAGCGACAAGAAAAGAGGGAGTGTGAAGCTCCACGGTGCAGAAGCAGCACATTTCCAAGATGGTGCTGCCGGCGACCATGCTAGTAATGGTGGGAAATCACCTAAGAAGGGCCTAGCAAAACAGTGTAAAGAAGCCACTATAATGGACATTATGGCAGCTATATGCCACTGCAACAGATCAATTAATACATTGTCCCTGCAATTGGGCAGTACAAGACCTTAATCAAAATGGATCCGCAAAAAGTACATGAAAGAACCAGTGATGTTGAAAATAGGGTCTCTACCCCAGAAGATTATCTCACTATGGTGGGAAAGGACTCCTAAGAAGGTCCAAAGGTAAAGTAATCACTATGGACAATAAAAAAAGTAAGAATAATCTTGTAAACAGGCTCCATTGCAACAACATCAGAATAGTGGGCTTCCAAGAAAAATCAGAAGGTCCCCAACCCACAGAATTCACTGAACTATGTCTGCTACAAAATTGTAGGAAAGATGTACTGTCCCCTCTTTATATCACAGAACATGCTCATAAGAGTCCATCAAGACCAATTTCGGTCAAACATCTTCACTTTAAAGATCGATCTACAATTCTGTGCAAGGGAGGGGATCATCAAGTCTTCACCTTCAATAGAATTAAAATAATAATTTCAAGGACTATTCCATAGAGATTTAAGAGAAGAGCTCAGTTTATGAACATTAAGAAACATCTGAGACGTGGGAGTTGCCTACTCCATGATCTACCTTCCCAAGTTCAGAATTGTGGCTCTGGGTTCAACACACTTCTTTGAAAATCTCAAGGAAGCACTGAAATAGCTGGATTTAAATTAAAGTAAACTGCAGGAGAATAGGGGGCACTTGAGGAACTCCTCTTGCCTTGAATGGGACATTTGTTCTTGCTGCAGGTTTGAAACAGACTCACAATTTTATTATGTTGCCTAACAATACGCTGTATATGATATCAGAATATTGCAGGAGGGTTATTGGCTATTGGAGTCAAGTTTATAACGCAGCCTACTAATACGCTGTAGTCAATGCCAATGCTGCCTAGCGAGGTGAATACCCATGTTTACGCCCACTCCTCAATTTGGAAAGTAGCTTGTTGTGTAGTTATCTGGCTTTTTTTTCCCATTTTGTTTATTCTTTTCATGCTAGGGGGTTAGTATAGGGAGAAAATCCATTGATAAATATGCTCAGACATTCATGTTTGGCACGAAAATACATAGGATAGTGATAGGAATGCTACAGTCAATACGGTTATCCCTTCACAATGGCTAAGGAATTAATACTAATAAGTTGGAATGTCTAAGAGGTTATTTAATGTTCGGCAAAGACGTGATATATTTCGATATTTAGATGCTTTCACCCGCCTACAAATATCCTTCAAGGACACATAAAACAAAGTGGTCTTAATGGGATATACCTCTAACTCAGTATTTTCTTTCTACTTAGGGGTGTAAGTATGCTAATAGGTAAAAATATTCCTTTTGCGGTCATCAAGTAGAATATACATAAAGAAGGGCAATTTCTATGCCTTCTATGCAAACTACATAACCAACCTTATCATTATTGGAATTTACATTCTACCACCATTCTCGGTCAGAGTTTTCAAGCGGATACTGTAGAACACCACCCTAATATACCATCCTTAATTGTGGGGGATTTTATTCTTAATAGTAAACTAGATAAGTCGCAATAATGACAACCCCAGTATTTACACCCTTTCGGGTTTTGGCCACCTATTGAATGAGGTAGTTATGATTGACATATGGAGGCAGAAACATCTAGATGATCGACAATACTCATCTACCTAGTCAACTCTGTCCCCAAATAGACGAAGCCTTGGGAAATGATCCCGTTTTCCCAAACGTGCATAAGGTTGAGTATTTAGCTAGGACAGTCTCTGATCACTCCCCTCTTCAAGTCACGCTGAAGTTCTCATATACAGTTAGGTCCAGAAATATTTGGACAGTGACACAAGTTTTGTTATTTTAGCTGTTTACAAAAACATGTTCAGAAATACAATTATATATATAATATGGGCTGAAAGTGCACACTCCCCCAGCTGCAATATGAGAGTTTTCACATCCAAATCGGAGAAAGGGTTTAGGAATCATAGCTCTGTAATGCATAGCCTCCTCTTTTTCAAGGGACCAAAAGTAATTGGACAAGGGACTCTAAGGGCTGCAATTAACTCTGAAGGCGTCTCCCTTGTTAACCTGTAATCAATGAAGTAGTTAAAAGGTCTGGGGTTGATTACAGGTGTGTGGTTTTGCATTTGGAAGCTGTTGCTGTGACCAGACAACATGCGGTCTGAGGAACTCTAAATTGAGGTGAAGCAGAACATCCTGAGGCTGAATAAAAAGAAAAAATCCATCAGAGAGATAGCAGACATGCTTGGAGTAGCAAAATCAACAGTCGGGTACATTCTGAGAAAAAAGGAATTGACTGCTGAGCTTGGGAACTCAAAAAGGCCTGGGCGTCCACGGATGACAACAGTGGTGGATGATTTCCGCATACTTTCTTTGGTGAAGAAGAACCCGTTCACAACATCAACTGAAGTCCAGAACACTCTCAGTGAAGTAGGTGTATCTGTCTCTAAGCCAACAGTAAAGAGAAGACTCCATGAAAGTAAATACAAAGGGTTCACATCTAGATGCAAACCATTCATCAATTCCAAAAATAGACAGGCCAGAGTTAAATTTGCTGAAAAACACCTCATGAAGCCAGCTCAGTTCTGGAAAAGTATTCTATGGACAGATGAGACAAAGATCAACCTGTACCAGAATGATAGGAAGAAAAAAGTTTGGAGAAGAAAGGGAACGGCACATGATCCAAGGCACACCACATCCTCTGTAAAACATGGTGGAGGCAACGTGATGGCATGGGCATGCATGGCTTTCAATGGCACTGGGTCACTTGTGTTTATTGATGACATAACAGCAGACAAGAGTAGCCGGATGAATTCTGAAGTGTACAGGGATATATTTTCAGCCCAGATTCAGCCAAATGCCGCAAAGTTGATCGGACGGCGCTTCATAGTACAGATGGACAATGACCCCAAGCATACAGCCAAAGTTACCCAGGAGTTCATGAGTGCAAAAAAGTGGAACATTCTGCAATGGCCAAGTCAATCACCAGATCTTAACCCAATTGAGCATGCATTTCACTTGCTCAAATCCAGACTTAAGACGGAAAGACCCACAAACAAGCAAGACCTGAAGGCTGCGGCTGTAAAGGCCTGGCAAAGCATTAAGAAGGAGGAAACCCAACGTTTGGTGATGTCCATGGGTTCCAGACTTAAGGCAGTGATTGCCTCCAAAGGATTCGCAACAAAATATTGAAAATAAAAATATTTTGTTTGGGTTTGGTTTATTTGTCCAATTACTTTTGACCTCCTAAAATGTGGAGTGTTTGTAAAGAAATGTGTACAATTCCTACAATTTCTATCAGATTTTTTGTTCAAACCTTCAAATTAAACGTTACAATCTGCACTTGAATTCTGTTGTAGAGGTTTCATTTCAAATCCAATGTGGTGGCATTCAGAGCCCAACTCGCGAAAATTGTGTCACTGTCCAAATATTTCTGGACCTAACTGTATGGCCTTGTACAGGAATGTTATGTGGAAACTAAACCCCTTTCAGCTCACTGTAATACACAAGGAAGGCTCAATAGCTAAAAGATTTCTAGAGTTTTTTTTTTTGTTTAATTAGAGGACAGCACCCTCCACCTATGGTTAGGATGTGATGAAGGCATACCTCCATTATATAATTATCCAGGGTATTAACGCCTCTAAGGAAATATTAAAATATATAAATATACAGAATTACACTCAGAATGAAAAATAGTAGGAGGTGGCTTTTGCTTTAAACCTATTGTCGCTCCATAAAAAAAAAGGTTATGTAAGGCACAATTAATCTCAAAGCACACTTATCGGAAAGGGAGAGGAAAAAAGCCTTTGGAAAGCAGATATTTTATGGGAAAGGAGATGATGTTGGGCATATGTTGACAAAATTGTTAGAGCACAACAATCATCATCATCATCATCATCATCATACACTGAAGAAAACGAAATGTATGATTCCCATGGAATATTAAATATATTGGAAGAGTTCTACTATAATTGAAGGAAAACAGCCCCATCCGATACCTCCATAATAGAATTCATAATACAGGCTGGTTTACCGAAAATAACAGAGGAAGCTAAAATAATGATTAATGCAGATCGCACATTAGAGGAACTATAAGAAGCAGTAGGATCAATGGTGAATGAAAAGGCCCTTGGGGCTGATGGGCTCACAGCAAAGATTTTGAATATGATATTTTATTACCAAAAACCTTAGAGGCTTTTCACGAGGCCTTAGAGATGAGTATATTACCAAACTCTATACAAGAAACAATGTTAGTTCTGCCTAAACCAGGTAAAGACCCCAAACTAGCAGAATTATATTGGCCTATTTCTCGACAACAGATTTCAAAATTTTGGCAAACGTACTCTAGCTGATTACACAGTGTGATCACATCTTTAATGCATACTGACCAAACAGGAATTAGGCCTGGCAGATCGACATCTATAAATATTAAGCGATTGTATAAGGCCCCTTTCACATTGCATTCTGACCTCCATTTAGTAGTCCCGTTGGAGCTTCCATCTAACACCTCGCAAAAGAAGGATTTTTGTGTACTCACCGTAAAATCTCTTTCTCTGAGTCTTCATTGGGGGACACAGGACCATGGGTGTATGCTGCTGTGACTAGGAGGCTGACACTAAGTAGACATAAAAAAAGTTAGCTCCTCCCTAGCAGTGTACACCCTGAGCCGGAGGCGGATCTATGCCAGTTTAGTGTACAAGCAGTAGTAGGAGAAACCTGAACCACCATAACGAATCAAGGTAATAACAAGAAATACACAGTATCTTATCTAAACCTATACTGTATATAAAAACATAAATAAGCCGGGGACAGAAGAACGTGTTTCCATAAAGAACCAGTAACATCCGGCAACTAAGAGCAACCCAATATCCAAACATGGTGGGTGCTGTGTCCCCCAATGAAGACTCAGAGAAAGAGATTTTACGGTGAGTACACAAAAATCCTTCTTTCTCGATCGCTTTCATTGGGGGACACAGGACCATGGGACATCCAAAAGCAGTCCCTGGGTGGGTACAGGAGTAATCATACAGATTCAAGACATATCCAAAACTCTGTAAGAATGCTCGGTGCAAAAGTAAACCAGCTTATCATAGGTGTGCGACAGCCCCTTGCTGTGTCCTGAAAACCCTGGAAAAGGTAGAAAAAAGCTTGACTACGCGGCGGCTCTGTAGACTTGCTTGGCTGACGCCTGGCGTCTGATTGTCCTAGACGCCCCAATTGCACAAGTGGAAAGGTTTTTACACCCCTTGGAGAAAACCTGACTCTAATCCTGTAGGCCTCTGAAATGGTCGGCCTGATCCAATTCGCAGTGGTAGCCTTGGACGCCAGCATGCCCCTCCTGGGTCCAGTAGACAGGATGAATAGGCCGTCCAAGATGCAGAAGGGTGCGGATCTCGAAACGTAACTCCTCCGAGCTCGCACTAGATCCGGTGTAAGCCGAGACCTCTCCAAGGATCGAATGGAGGCTGGACCGAAGGATGGAAGTACAATCACCTCATTCAGATACTACTTCAGGTAGAAAAAAACCTGAGACGGGTGCCGAACAATCTCGTCTTGGTGAAAAAACAAGAAAAAAGTGACCCGCATGAGAGGGCTGACAGAGCAGACCTTCCTCCGATTGAAGTGACTGTCCTCAACCAAGCCACCTTCCCGGATAGACGTGAGAATGAGAATCGAACGGAGCTAATTGACGAGACCCTAGAGCCAGCTGGAGGTCCCATGGTTCTAGCGGGGAACGATCTAGCGGTGCCAGATGGACGACTCCTTGGATGAAACGTCCTGACTTGCGGCCGAGATGCAAGATTTTCTCTGGAAAAGAGAGATAGAGCCGACACCTGCCCTTTGAAGGTTGCTGGCGAGAGACCCGACAGTAAGCCTGACTGTAGGAAGGCCAGTAACACTGGCAGTGACAATTCAGTGTAGATGAGTTGATGTTAACCTCACACTCTTGAAAGGAGGCCTTTCCGGTGTGGTAGTAGATGTTTGAAGATGGAGGCTTCTGAGTTCTGACCATGGTCTGTAACCCCTGTGGGATAAAGCCTGCCTGGGCTAGTAGCCATGGTTCCACAGCCATGCGGTCAAATTGAGAACCCCTGAATATTGATGGCAAAGAGGACTTTGCGACAGGAGGTTCAGACGATCTGGAAACCACCATGGGGTGTCTGATGAGCTGCGTGAGTTCTGCGAACAACGCTTACCTGGGTCAATCCCTGGCAATGAGAGTCACTGGGATGCCCTCTGCTCTGAGTTTCTTGAGGACTCTTGTGATTTGATTGTGGAATTGAGACGCCATCAGGTCCACGTTCGGAATATCTCATCTGAGGCAGATCCATTCGAAAGCCTCTATATTGAGGGATCATTCACCTGCCGCCAGACCTTGCTGATATAGTCTGCTGCCCAATTCTCCACGGCGGGGAAAATGATTGCGGACAAAATCTGGAGTGGTGAGGCGATGCCCACTGTAAGATCTTCTTCACCTATGTCATCGCCATGACGCTCCTTGCTCCGCCCAGGTGATGACCGATTGGATTCTGGATGGCGATTCTTGTATGAAGGGCTGAAAAAAATCTGTAGGGCTTGGAGAAAAAAAACTCTGATCCCTAAAAAAAAAATTGATAGGCAGACGGCTCTCCTGGGAGGACCACCGACCGCGAGCCGTGTGTTTCGGAACACCGCTCTCCAGTCAGAAGACTGGACTCGGTGGAGACTGCCTGCTAGTGTACGGATATGAAAGACATTTCACTGGACCGGTCCACCATAAAAACGAGCGGCGGGTTCCCGTAGTCAATTGGATCCTGCGATTCAAGGTGAATAGAGAATTGCCCATCTGTTCGGCCAAGTCAGCTGAAGGAGACGAAGGTGGAAACGGCAAACGGAACCGCCTCTATTGCCGCCACCATCCAACTGAGGACTCTCCGACTTGGAGTGACGGAGGATCTGGAAGTCTCTTTGGAGGGACAAGCGTCCTTGGATGGTATCGCTACTGAAAAAACTCGTTCTATCAGTCAGCGTAGGGGTAAACAGCAATCAAAACACAATTAGGTAGGTCCTACAGTTCTAAAGAGGGACATATTTGGAGCAAGAGATAATCCCTCTAGAGTTTAAGTGTGAGCATATATGATCTATAGTCTAAGTATAGCTGCAGGCACGATTGAGGAAATTATGCTCCGTGCATCTAAGTGCAGACGCACGCGCATTATGAATGGTTATTTCCCCTTGCTTCTAAGTGTAGACGCAGGCGCAGTTGAAAGCAACTGTCTTCCCTGCTTCTAAGTGCGGGCGCACGCGCATTAAGCAAAGATCATCTCCTCCGAGTCTAAGAGGGGACGCATGCGCGGTGAGTAATCCCTCACTCTCTGGACTCTAAGTGCGGACGCATGCGCGGTTTGAGCAGATGCCATCCGACTGCGATCACACTGGCAGTGATCGTGTTTGCTTTTGTACTATATATTATACACTACTTGCTCTATAAAACCTTGATAGGAATCTGTCTACTGCCCTGTTATGGTGATGGGACTGTAATACTTTGTAATCTTAAGGGAATATAATGTTAAACAGATCTGACCAATGCGCAAGCTGCGCTGTAACAGACAGCTGAACTAACAAAACATCTTGTGGCATTTAAAGGGAAACACACCCCTCTTGATATGACAGGCTCTTTTTCCTCCCCACACTATATGACACTGATTACTATTGGTTACTTCTGCTGTCAGTATTTAGCTCAGACTATAAAAGGTCCTCAAACACAGAGTAAGTCAGTATTAGCCTCAGCCCCCTGATGACGCCAGTGTGGTGAAACATGTTGGGGAGGCTACTGCTTCATGTTTTTTAATTAGCAAGCATTAGTGGTCATTCATGACAAGAATAATATAGAGATCATTCACAGACGTCAGTCTGGATTAGGAATCACTTTATTGGGAACGGTTATATACCAATCAGAGTTAGACCACAATGTTTAGTGATTTTAAAATGTATGTCCCTTCATATCTTAAATAATGAATTAAAAGTTAGATTTTAATAGATCAGTCTTTAGTTTAGGGTTTCTAGTTGCCATTGGCAAATTGTGTTTTGATTGCTTGGATGGTATCGAACTCCATGCCTAGACAGGTAATCCTGCTGGCCGGGGCCAGAGAGGGCTTCTTCCGATTGATGAGCTAGCCGAGTCGGGACAGGATATCGATTGTGACCTGAACACTTAGGAGACAGTCGTCAAAAAGAAGAACCCCTGATCAACAAGGCGACCAGGTACGGAATCACCAAAAATGATCGTCTGCTATTGCGAGACGCAGGAACATCTGTGCTGTTGGCAAATTAGGTGCGACCTGTATGACCGACGATAGACCTGCTGAAAAACTCTATTATGTACCCTGAGTCCAGCATCTCTCCAACCCAGGCGTCCGTGATCCAAGTCCGCCAGACGTGATTGGGATGAGACAGGCGCCCCCCCCCCTCCACCTGGTCTGCGCCCGCGCGCCACGACCAAGAGTCATCTTGCGGGGTAGCACTGTGATCCGGACGTCGTCGTCGATGGCGTGGCTGATAAACGACAGAAAGGGCATGCGTTGAGGTACGGAATCTTCCTGTTCCTCTGCGGGGACCTGGTTTTCTTGTGCGTGTGGAACCGAAGCTCCCGTGATCTCGTCGATAACCTGATCCAGCCAGTCCCCAAACAAACGACCTCTTGTAAAGGGGAGAGCTGTAAGTGATATCCTAGAAGCCGCGTCCGCATACTAGGCTCTGCGCCAGATCGCCCGACAGATGGTCTCCGTGCTGCTAGCCGCTTTCACTGGGCAGTAAGCGGCTGACAGAGATGCGATGAGTATGTACTCACCCGCTAGAGCAAACTGTGTGCCAGGTTGTGAACTCCGGATTGCTCGATCCCGCGCGAAAAACCGTTGTGGAGGTTATCGGACCCGGACATCATGGATGCTGCCAGCTAGATGGCGGCGAGGGCAGTAGGAGTACCGTGTCTGCCGTCTGAAGAAAAACTGAACGGGCAACTCTCTCGGTGTTTTGATCTGTGGCGTCTCGGAGCGATGCCCCGTGCGGGAGAGATAGTACTGGAAGATGACCGACGGAAAAAAACAGCAGGGCGACCATAGGCGAGCCTGCCCATTCCTTCTTGAGAGCCTCGGGAAGGGGGAAAAAGAAAAATCAAACGACTTACCCTTGTTGAATATCTTGACCGGTTGTCGTCAGTGCTTGTACAGACTTTCAGCAACGACTGGATGGTCACCGAATTGCCTGTGTGCCTGCTTAACCTGTTTTAAGGAGACATGCAAGCACTGGATAGCCACAGAGTCCGTCTGGAGCTCTAGCGTATGACTTACCGCTTTGGCTGGACTATCCACCCTACCTCTGACATCAGCCCTCTGATCTGGAATCAGCATCGAGGCTGCATCCGACTCTTCTCCTGAAAAAATGGTCGGCCGGTCTCGGGGACGAGGAACACTCGGGGGCCTGGAGGTGATGAGATCTCCGGGAGGGCTTGAAAGGAGGCCCAGCAGGTCCACTTCTGCGCTCCAGTGGTAGGGTCTGGATCAGAGCGACTGTTGTCCAGAGCCAGCTGGACCGGGGGAGCATGGTCGGGTGTAGGAAGCGACTGCAATGCCTGCGCGATGGTCCTAGACGTTCTTGAGAGAGAGTCCACAGACTGGGATAGAGGGTCTACCCCTCCGGAAAAGGGCGTGCAGCAGAGCTCGGGTGCTGGAGGTGACATGGGGCGCAAGTCGAGCGGGGGGCGTAGACTGGATTGGGAGGATTTTACCTAGCAGGCTGTGCATGCATAAAAAAGCTATAAGGTGCTTAGAAAAAAAACACTAGTGACGCTAGGGGGGAGACAGGAGAAAAGGGGAAAAAAATTAAGGAGATATCGTCTGTTTCTAAGCAGGAGCAGCACTCACCCAGGTCCTGTCTCCCACCCAGGTCCGCAGAGGTCTCAGAAACTGCAGGGGGAGCATTGCTGAAGAAGAAAAGCAGCCCTTCATTTTTTTTTTTTTTTTTGCAGTTGGGGGGCTGGCCGGCTTGGGACCGGGCAGGACCTGCAGGGGTCATGCTTGGGAAAAAAACACGCGCGCGCGCAACACTGGGAGGCGGAGGCCTGATGGTCTGAGGTAGGCCGAAGCAGGGGACTAGATTAGTGGGCGGCCCGCCGGGAGCGCAGCGAAGTCTTACCTGCGTTCTGCCGGCGTCGCTGTGATCCTCGGTCCCATCCTGCCTGCTGGAGAGTTGCCGAACTGCTGAGCACTCCTGCGCTGTGTAACCACGATCCTCTGTGCACGCTGGGGAGGCCTGGTGTTGCTGAGCGCTCCTGCGCTGCAGCTATGATCCTCTCCCTGGATCCTGCTTCGTAGGGGTCGCTGAGAGGGATGGGGGCGTGCTGCAGCACTGAGCTGGCTGTCTCCGGGCAAAAGTCGAGGGGGGCGTGGCCGGAAAAGCGCGCACAAACCGGGGGGCGGAGCGCACCGGCTTGAGGTAGGCCCGAAGCCAGGAGCTAAATTAGTGAGCGGCCGCCGGGAGCGCAGCGCTGCTGGAGAAGATCCTACCTGCGTCCTGGCGGCGTCGCTCTGATCCACGGACCCATCCTCTGATGCTGCGGCTGCCGGTGAGTCCAGTCTGCCCCTGGGAGTCACCAGGGGGAAGCACTGGGGAGCTAGGGAAACGCTGCAGAGCGATCCTGCTCTGCCTGAAGAACTCCACTGCCTGGGCCCAGGGTAGAAGGAAGAACGCTGGGGGAGGCCTGGTTCTGTGAGCGCTCCTGTGCGGCAGCCTGCGATTGACATCGGGTCCTGGGTAGCAGAGATCCCTCGTCGCCTCCACCAGAAGCACCCCTTGGGGCGATACCATAGGGGTCGACGGGGAGTGTGTGCCCTTAAACAATTAACAATGTCGGTCCCCAAGCAGCCCCTGGGGTGGCACCATGGGGCAGGAGGGGGATAGGGCCTGGTGTCTTGAGCCCTCAGACAACCCTGGGGACGGTACCCCGTGGGGGAGGAGAAGGTGAGGGTTCTCTCTGATGCAGGGACTTTAACCCTGCAGAAGAGACAAAAAACCTAGAAGAGATGAGAAGGCTGAGCGGCGCCGTTTAGCACGAAAAAAACGGAAAAAAGCAATAGCCTAGGCTGAGGTTGGCCCACAGAGATATGGGCCCACTTCAGCCTCCTACGACAAGAAGCAAAAAACTGGCATAGATCCGCCTCCGGCTCAGGGTGTACACTGCTAGGGAGGAGCTAACTTTTTTTATGTCTACTTAGTGTCAGCCTCCTAGTCACAGCAGCATACACCCATGGTCCTGTGTCCCCCAATGAAAGCGATAAAGAGGTTTGGTGCGGACCGAGTCACCGTGTGGGCTGTCGTGCACCATTTTATGGAGTATACGCCTATTGGAAGCGGACACCCAGACGTAGTAGACTTCGTTTGGGTGTCCACTTCCAGTAAGTGTATAATCCCGAAAATGGTGCATGACAGAGCACAAGGTAACTCAGTCTGCACCATTATAGTCAATGGCCGCCAATGGGACTACTGAACGGAGGTCACAATGCAATGTGAAAGGGGCCTTAGAGTCTTCAAACTCCACCTGATAACTGCGCAAATCGGGCCATATTCTGGTTAGATGCTAACAAAGCATTTGACAGAATTGAATAGCACGATCTCTGGTGCACTTTAAATCAGATGGGTTTGGTAATCGGATTAAGGCATTATACTTAAATCCTAGTGTAAAAATTAGGGCTAATGGTGAACTCTCATGGCAATTTCAGATCTTTATGGGCACATGGCATGGATGCCCCTGGTCGCATCTGCTATTCGCCATAGCTATTGAACCACTCACGACAAAAAGCAGATGCTCAAAAATAATCCAAGGATTCAAATATGGTCCTACTGATAGTTAAATCACATTATATGCTGAGGATGTGCTTCTTTTTGGGAGACAGTGATAAATCCCTTGAAGAAGTCATGGCAGTATGATTAAAATTTAGTTTTTTTATAAGGACTTACTATTAATCGGCAAAAATCTGTTTTAATAGGGATTCAGCAGATCACAGGGCCTCTGGTATTAAATGGAGTTAAATTTACCAGTGTAGACCAATTTAAATACTTAGCTATTGTAATTTCCACACGTGGTGACCAATACGTGGATCTGAACCTATCCCCACTACTTACTAAGTTGAAACAAAAAATAACTGCACAGTCCAAACTGTCAGTGATTGGCAGACTAAACCTCATAAAAAGGATTCTTTTGGCAGAATTTTTTTATATCCTTCATATTTTACCCGTATGGATACCAGTATGTGAATTTCACTAGATAAATGCAATCTTTAGGGATGTTATTTGGAAAAAAAATGTCACCCAGACTTAAATTGGAAGAACAATGAAATAAGGATAATTGGGATCTTGCTCTTCCAAAACCCTGGCTATATTTCTTGGCTGCACAAAACCAACATTTTAAGGAATGGGGAAATATGAAGGGGTGAAAACACGCTGGAGGGAGTTACAGCTGCTATATACTCAGCAAAGTTTTGTGGATGCTCAGATGTGTAGTCTGTGAAACAAAGACCACAAAGAACAGGCTTGATTCACTCTATGATGTGAGCAGGAATCCCAGGGAGAGCCATTTGCAGTCTCTGAATGGCTCGCACTAGGGTTGAAACAATGTTTTCAGATCTAGTCTATAAAAAAAAAAAAAAATTCAATAAAAAATACCGCTATCCCTCCCCTTGGAAATTCTCTGTACATGGCTGGCTGTATATGAGCGGAGATCTGAACTGCCCAATCAGTGACTTCCATTATACTGGTTACTCGAGTAGAGCACCTTCAGAGCACCAGACCAGCTCAACTCATGGAGCAAGCACTAGAGCATCTTACTGCTCGCCCATCACCAGTCATTACTCCACACCAGGAGGGATATTCTTGAAGCTCTTCCCACAATACCTCAGAAGGGGCTAGACTCTCACAAATGTATATATGCACAGAGTATACACCAGACTTTCTTAAGAAAATTGGATATAAACCAAGTGCTAAATGTCCAAAAGGTGATCTGGATCTGACAGATATGCAACACACGTTATGGAGTTGTCCTAAACTTCATGGGTACTGGTCTAACATACTGGATGTATTACATAAAGTGTTCAAATTAAAATATCTAGGGAACCTAAAACCTGTCTCTTCAGCTATGCTAAATAATCGCATTGCACTGGATTCAGTCCTCATCACTAGTTATCAACACAGTTCTGATATGTGAACGATACAGTTCTCAAAAAAGAACATATGGTAAATAGGAAAAACTGTGCTCACCAGGGCTCGATTTCCCAGGTTTAGCATCTACGTCTATGCTGATGGAAAGATTCCTTCACTTAGGTTAAATGGCACTATAATCGCTTAAAAATTCCATTCATCCTTCCTTCAATCATATTTTGCCAGTGCCATATACTGAAAAACAGCTCCACACCATGATGTTCCCACCTCCAGACTTCACTCTTAATGGTGTATTGGGGGGATAAGCAGTGCCTTTTGGACTTCAAAAATGGTTTGTATTATGGTATCCAAAAAGTTCAATTTTGGACTATAATCTCCCAGTATTTCTCAGGCTTGTCTAAATGTTGAGCAATTTTTGCACGCTCTTTTGTTCAGCAATGGAGTCTTGTGAGCGTGCATACAGGCATTGAGGGCATTAGTTATTGTGTTCTGTGAAACCATTGTACCTGCTGATTATAGGTCCTTCTGTTGCTCTCCACAGTTAGTCTATGGCTCTTGATAAACTGTTCGGATAATTCTTTTCTCTCTGTCCGAAATCGTGCAGAGAGCCCCTGGCTGAACCAGCTGATGTTATTTCTCACTGTCAGGACTGTTTCTAATCACTGACAGATTTCAGCTGGAGGCATGACTTTCCATGGCACTTCTCTTTCTACATGTGCTCAGTCCTTTTTCCTCTGTCCCCTGTGCCATGTCTCATTATTACACATCACTAAGTTTAAGGACATCTATGGTTCGATTTGTCATTGTGGATTGGATGGGCTGTTCTCAACATCTGGTGAAATTGTCACCCAATAGCTGTGTGTGCGCGCGCATGCATGCATGCATACATTATATATATATATATATATATATATATATATATACATACATATATATATATATATATATATATATATATGTATGTATGTATGTGAGTGTGTGTATGTATGTGTGTGAGTGTGTGAGTGTGTAAATATAATATATTTATAAATGCATTTGTAAATACCAAAAACATATCATTAGTTTGTTGTTGATGACACCAATGACTGAGAGGAAAAGGTGCTAAGCTATGTTCTGTGATTCATCTAAGATAGTTTCTCCTTGGACAGTAAGTCAATTGGTTTATGAACCACATTGTGCAGACCATTATCCTTTAAATAAAATGCTCTAGCCCTAACTTATTAAAGAGTTATTTACAGTTTAGTCAGGGTCAAACACCATCTTCACAAATAACTAATTTACCCTTTATGGCCATCTTCAAGACAATTTTGTTTAACAGCATAATGTAGGAGCAGAGAATCCGATTCCAATGATATGTTACTTATTAGTCTGTGTGTTGTGGTTTCAATAGAACCAGTTTTTTATTAGTAGGATATAATGACTGCCAGACTAGGTCTCACATGCAGGGCAGTCAGGCTAATTAGTGTAACTTCGGCCCAACCACTGAATAGAAGCTTGCTGACAATGTACAGTACACAGGAAGCTGCCAATCAGGGGTTGTAGACGTGGTTATACAAAGCGCAACACTGCTACATTTATACCAGAGAAAACAGAAATTCTATCAAAACTGCCCCAAGCAGTCCAGTAAGTGACACACTGCTGGAATCAGACGCTCTGCTACTCTAAAATGTCCTGACAGATTTCCTTAAAACTGATTTAATTTTAGATTATGTTTATTTAACCAACCTCTTTGTCTAGTAAATTGCCTTACCCGGACAGCAGGTCTCCCAGTCTGTGGATGAAGCCTTAAGGTGGCTTTACACACTGCAACATCGCAAACATCGCTGTAACGTCACCGGTTTTGTGACGTTATAGCGACCTCCCCAGCGACATTGCAGTGTGTGAAACACATCAGCGACCTGGCCCCTGCTGTGAAGTTGCGGATCGCTACAAATCGTTCAGGACCATTCTTTGGTCCTTTGTTTCCCGCTGTGCAGCAAAGTCTCAGTGTGTAAAGGGGACTTTACAGCGACTTCGTTAGCGACTTCCCTTTCAAAAAGCTGCTTTAAAACGTCCCCAATGACTAGCTAGGTCGTTCTGCAGGTCTGGATCGCTGTTGCGTCGTTGGCCAGGTTTGCCTGTTTGACAGCTCACCAGCGACTCACCAGAGACTTTGTAGCGATCCTGCCCAGGTTGGGATCGCTGGTGGGATCGCTAGAAAGTCTCAGTGTGTAAAGGGGCCTTTACTCTTCTGAGAGGTTTTGATTGACTAGTATTTGTGTCTGCATAAAATTATATAAAAATAAAAAAAAAATTAGGAACAATTTCATGACCAAGGGTGCTCCAGACACTGCAAAAATGTTCATTCAAAAAGCAGGTTAGATTCTTAACTTGGTACACTGAATTACCCATTAAGTTTATGAAATCCGTGTTAGCAATGAGTATGCCATAAATGTTATGGCAAATGAACTACAAGTTAGTTAATAAAAAAAATAAATAAATAAAAGAAAATACCAGAAATTGAGGACAAACCCACTCTTCCCAGAGTTGTCAGGAGTGGTGATGCAATGTGCTATAGAAGTTACAAATTAAAAAGATGGTCACGCATTTTATATATCAAAAGTATGTATAAAAATTGGCAACTATTGTAATGTATCTTAGAGAAATCGGATTCTGCTTGCCCAGGGCTCATTCATTATCAGTATTCCCAATTCAAGTAAAAGCTGCATTCAGTGAAGACAGTGTTACATTACTGATATAGAAGATGGCAGCTGCTACTGGTAACATTATGTATAGAGGAGAGAAAGAAGAGAAGGAGACGCTAGAGCCAAAGCTCTTCTCGCCCCTTTACATAGAATCCTATCACCAGCTGCTGTCATCTCCTACAAGGATTGACATCTGTTATGTGTTCTGGAGACACTCCTGCATTTGACATACAAATACTGATGGAACAATGATGCAAAAAAGAAGATTTTTGAGTACTTACCGTAAAATCTCTTTCTCGGAGTCTTCATTGGGAGACACAGGAAACAATGGGTATATGCTGCTGCCACTAGGAGGCGACACCAGGCAAAAAATAAAAGTTTAACTCCTCTGCAGTATATACCCACTTACTGGCAGGAAGTTAGTTATTCAGTTAGTGATAAAGCACTAGGAGGAGAAGAAGTTCTGGTAATTAGTTGATTTAGATCTTTGAATGTGCATAAATATATATATATATATATATATATGGGCCGGGGCTGTGTCCCCAATGAAGACTCAGAGAAAGAGATTTATGGTGAGTACTCAAAAATCTTCTTTTCTCTTTCGTTTCATTGGGGGACACAGGAAACAATGGGTTGTCCTAAAGCAGTCCCTTAGAGTGGGAAGTCTGTTATAGATTTACATTAAACATTCTTTATAAAACCTTACTAAGCTTGCTTCAGCCGAAGAGCAGGTGTTTACTTTGGAAAACTTGGATCAAGTGTGAAACTAGGACAGGTGTGCATTTAGGAAAATTGTAAGGAGGAAGTTGATTGTGTACGGCCTAGGACTAGGAAGTTTGCACTGCTCGTGTGGAATGAACCTATACTCTTAAAGGGTTGTCTTTTATTTTAGTCAGTGTGACTATAAAATGACAGCACGCATCTGTCTAGCTAAAGTAAATCTTGAGGCGGCTAGGCCCTAGCGATGTCCGTTATGCATGATTAAAAAGAAGTCTGATCGTCTAACGTCATTGTATGAATTAAGATATGTGCGTATTGTTCTAATCAGGTCTAGTTTTTTAGTGCTGTTTCTGTGGCGCCCCTGACCTGGTCAGGCACCACTGAGTACTGCACCCATGCTGGGGACAGTACAAAACAGGTAATCCAGAAGGCTGACCGAGGTGTGACTACACAGGCGCATAGTGATCAGGTCTCACACATTTACCTTTGAGAGGACCCCTGGGGATCCCAGGAGGGGGCGAAGCCTCCATCTCCACTCGAGGGGTGTGGTAGAGAGCCTGGTTGCTAGGTGACGTAGGCAAGAACAGGAGAGGAGGGAAGAGTGAGCCGAAGACAGTTGAGTGGTGAAGTTCAGGGAGGGCAGAAGCAGACCCTGTAGCTCTACACAATTCTGACAACGTACGCGCAGTGACTACCGACGGGGGAGAACGGTCACCTGGGAGTGCTGCCCGAAATCCACACACGGCTAAAGAGAGAGCAACGGAGTGGAAAGTAAGGAGACTGTCAGGGAGATACCAGGCCCAAACGGGTAACAGGTCCCAGTGCAGGGATAGATCCACCTGTCCTTTGCCAAACCTGCATGAGGGGGCACTTTACACCCCCAAGACAACACCACAGAGTCCGCAGCCACGTAGCCAAAGTTAGGGCCCATAGCTCACAGGAGGCAAGCAGCCGGAGTGACCTGGTCCAGGCTACAAGCAAACGGGCCAAAAAGAAGGGGAGAGAGGCACCAGCAACTTCCCTGGGCGACCCCAGCAGGGCTTCAAGCAGGGGTTACCCCAAAACACAACGGGCTAAGGAAGGCGAGTTGGTAGCCACCCTCACCAGTCAGCCTGAAGGACACCTGGTTCATCCCAGCTACGCCCGGGTTACTCACCCTGCCACCATCAGTGAGTAAAAACCCCTGAAAGACATCCTGCTTGTGCGTGTGAGTCATTCTGCGACTTGTAGTTCCACACACCTACACGGGACCCTGGGGCATGCCTCACTCTCAGGAGGCTATTACAACTGACTGCACCTACTATCAGCCCCAGGCACCCCTAACCTGCAGTGGCGGTCTCCACTGACCGCAATTCTGAGAGTGGCGTCACGACAATCAAAATAGAGGATTTCCTACCTGTGACAAGATCCAGCCGCGTGGAGTCCCTGAAGGTAATGCACCGCTGCACCGACACCGAACCTCGGGGCCCCACACCGAACCTCGGGGCCCCACACATCTATGGTATGAGGTAGTGTTGAACAAAACGAGAGAATGATGATTTTCTCGCCTATGTGAAATGACAAAACTGCCTTGAGAACTAAGGTAATTACCGGTCATAGTACGACTACATCTTAATGTATGTATAATTAGAAACGTGGCATGACCTGAGCAAAGGTGAATTTCCAACCTAGACTTATGATGTAATGGCTACTAGGATCATGATCTTCCTTGTAGTGTTATGTATTGAATAGGCTCACAAGTTGGTTCTGTAGTTCATTGAAGACTAAATTTTAATCCCAGATTTCTACTGTTGGTTGGTCAGGAGACTAGAATAAGCTAAGGGGTACTTCACACACAGCGAGATCGCTACTGAGTCACGTTTTTTGTGACCTCATTAGCGATCTCGCTGTGTGTGACACTGAGCAGCGATCTGGCCCCTGCTGTGAGATTGCTGCTCGTTACACACAGCCCTGGTTCGTTTTTTTATTGTTGCTCTCCCGCTGATAAGCACACATCGCTGTGTGTGACAGCGAGAGAGCAACAATCCTGAATGTGAAGGGAGCAGGAGCCGGCGTCTGACAGCCTGCGGTAAGCTGTAACCAAGGTAAACATCGGGTAACCAAGGTGGTTACCCGATATTTACCTTCGTTACCAGCCTCCGCAGCTCTCACGCTGCTAGTGCCGGCTCCTGCTCTCTGCACACGCTAAGTTAAGCGGTGTGAGCTGGTAACTAAGGTAAACATCGGGTAACCATACCCGATGTTTACCTTAGTTACCAGTGTCCGGAGCTTCCAGAGGCCGGCTCCGTGCAAGCGCAGCGTCGCTTGCACGTCGCTGCTGGCTGGGGGCTGGTCACTGGTGAGATCTGCCTGTTTGACAGCTCACCAGCGACCATGTAGCGATGCAGCAGCGATCCTGACCAGGTCAGATCGCTGGTCGGATCGCTGCTGCATTGCTAAAGTGTGAAGGTACCCTAACTTCTTTTAGGAATGTTAGGATTTGAGATTGTCTATGCTTTTATCAGAAAAACATTAGGCTGAGCATAGATTAGATTTGTCTTATGAGGAAACTGAGGCCTAACCCAGAGTCTAGCTCTGACTGAACGAGAGCTAGGAGACTGGGTAGTGCGGATGATAAAGGAGCAACGTTGTTTGATTGACATCAACTAAAAAGTGCTTTCCAGCTACGGTGGTAAATATTTTTATGTTAATGGTGTTCTGACCTTGATCATGGTCTGTATGACGGAGTCGGATAGACCTAATTTCTTTAGAACGGTGGCTCCAACAGCTATGCCATTATTTATGAAACTATGAATTCTGATAACAGAGCGGGCCTTGGAAGAGAAGGTATTGACAATTGAGCATTTTAATGGCACATCCTCTATCATATTGATGATTTGCATGTACCCTCTTGGTCAGTCTGGTTTTATTAGTATAAATGCTACCTCTTCTGCCTTAATTTTCTTTACTATTCTGGGGATTAGTGAAAAAAAGGAAGAAAATAGGCACGGCAGTGTGAACTGTGACCATGATGTTCTTAGGGCATTAGATGCCACTGTGAGGGAGTTCTGTGCACCCCTATACCAAACAGACTTTGTTGTTGTTTCTGGATATGATTAGGTCAACATCTGGCTTGTTCCAATATTGGCCTATCTGATTAAAAACTGTGGAGTGGAGTGACTATTTTTCTGATGTCAGGCCATCATGGCTTAGGTAATCTGGTGTCCAAATCTCTACTCCTGGGCTGTGACCTGCTGAACTTTGTTACGTGGTTCTCTGCTAAGGTTAGTATTCTTGATACTTCTGCAATGACTCTCAGGGCTTCTAGTGTCATTGGTGAATTACATACTCTACAACTTATGGCTTTGTCCGACAGTATGCAGATTGCAGTCACTGCTACCAAATTGACCAATCGATGATGATCCTGAGCGAGGCTTCGTAAATCTCCCAACGACATTGAAGGATGAAGCTTTCAGGAAAACTGCTTCCTAACCTGCGAGGCTGGCTTGATCACTACCTAGTGAACGGGAAGGAAGGAGTGACTGTAGAAAAAGTGGTGACTGTAGCCACCATCTTGGGGACAGATGAACCTGTGACTACGTTGACTTGTTTCACATATAAATAAATGCTAATTGGAAGGCTCTGCTATTACACTGACTGAACTAAAGCATGTGGGAGTAGGCCACCATCTTCCTAGATATTTACATGCAAGTTTGGACAGTAATAGATCTGTACTGTATGGGTAGTCGACTATCTTGTAGTAATGCTTATTGTGAAAATTAATTGCCCACCACAGCTATAGAACACGGTGACTTTTTTTTTAAATTAAATATGGAACACCAATAAAACACACACACACACACACACACACACACACACACAGTTAATGATGTTGAAGCTGGTTTGAGGCGAAATAAAGGAGTATTTTCATCTTGTACAGCTATGAAATTTATTTAGAAAATTCTCGATTTATACAGGTTTCACCATTTGTACCTACATCTATCCTTAGGAGAAGGTCCAGCCATATTCTAACAGATACCTATATTACATTTAGACTTTTTTTTTTTTTTTTTTTTAACATAAAAGGAGGGGGGGGGGTGTGAACCTGCTGCAGAATTTTATAAATGCAGCATATCCTGTATTGAATTTCAGCCACTACTATAATACAAATTAATTCAGTTGCTGATTTTACAGGCAAGTTTCATAACTTTCACAAACAGCCAAAAAAAGAAATTTGTGGATGTAGTAAGAACATAGAAACCTTGTGAGTGCAACTACATAGAAAAAAGCCACATCTGTTAATAAACCTTTAATTTTACAAAAAACCCCTTTAATTTTACGAATACTTAAAAGCAGGAACGAAATGTGGCTCTTAAAAGTTGCTTCTGTTTATTCCTCCTCTACTTCTCAAAGGAACACCTGCAAAGAAAAACAAAAAATAAAATACAATTATAATGTTTTGTATACCAACTACATTAAGTCTTTGAAATTTTTGCAATTTAGGCTACTTTCACACTTTTGTTAGTCGCAATTTGCCGCTTTGGAAAACAGCGCAATACGTTAACGGCTTGAGCTGTTTTCCATAGACTTGTATGGACGACGGCTTGCAACTAATGTGTCTGCGTTGCATCCGCCGCATGACGGATCAGTCGTGGAACGACTGACCGTCGGGCGGCAGGAATGCAGCATGTAGCAATTGTTTGAGCGGCAGAATCCCTATTTTTCACTTTGCATGCTCACCTTTTATGTTTAATAATTGAAATCAATGTTTCTCTCTTGGCGGCTGAACGATCAGCTGATCGGCTGGCCTTTGTGAGCGATCGGCTGGCCTTTGTGAGCGATCAGCTGATCGGCCGGCCTTTGTGAGCGATCACCTGATCGGCCGGCCTTTGTGAGCGATCACCTGATCGGCCGGCCTTTGTGAGCGATCACCTGATCGGCCGGCCTTTGTGAGCGATCACCTGATCGGCCGGCCTTTGTGAGCGATCGCCTGATCGGCCGGCCTTTGTGAGCGATCAGCTGATCGGCCGGCCTTTGTGAGCGATCAGCTGATCGGCCGACCTTTGTGAGCGATCAGCTGATCGGCCGGCCTTTTTGTGAGCGATCTCAGCTGATCGGCCGGCCTTTTTGTGAGCGATCAGCTGATCGGCCGGCCTTTTTGTGAGCGATCAGCTGATCGGCCGGCCTTTTTGTGAGCGATCAGCTGATCGGCTGGCCTTTTTGTGAGCGATCAGCTGATCGGCCGGCCTTTTTGTGAGCGATCAGCTGATCGGCCGGCCTTTTTGTGAGCGATCAGCTGATCGGCCGGCCTTTTTGTGAGCGATCAGCTGATCGGCCGGCCTTTTTGTGAGCGATCAGCTGATCGGCCGGCCTTTTTGTGAGCGATCAGCTGATCGGCCGGCCATTGTGAGCGATCAGCTGATCGGCCGGCCATTGTGAGCGATCAGCTGATCGGCCGGCCTTTGTGAGCGATCAGCTGATCGTTCACAATAGCCTGCCGCCGGTAAAGCAGTAAAAAAAAACAAACGAATCGTTGTTTTGCAGCGTTTTTGCAGTCAGTTGGTCTCTCTCTCTCTGTCGGTCTCTCACATATTCATCGATCACGGCACGGCGCTGCTCAGCTCTCACACTGCTCTGGTGGCTTCTCCTGCTTTTGAAAATGCCGGCCGCTCATTATTTCATCTCTTATTCCCTGCTTCCCCCACCCACTGGCGCCTATGATTGGTTGCAGTCAGAGGCGCCTCCACGCTGAGTGACAACTGTCTCACTGCAACCAAATCACAGCCGCCGGTGGGCGTGTCTATATCGTGCAGTGCAATAAATAAATAATTTAAAAAAATTAAACGGCATGTGGCCCCCCCCAATTTTGATACCGGCCACAATAAAGCCACACGGCTGAAGGCTGGTATTCTCAGGATGGGGAGCTCCACGTTATGGGAGCCCCTAGCCTAAAAATAGCCAGCAGCCACCCGGAATTGCTGCATCCATTATATGCGACAGTCCCGGGACTCTATCCAGCTCATCACGAATTGCCCTGGTGCGGTGGCAATCTGGGTAATAAGGAGTTAATGGCAGCCCATAGCTGCCACTAAGTCCTAGGTTAATCATGGCAGGCATCTATGAGATACCCCCAATGATTAATCTGTAGTGAAAGTAAATAAACACAAAACAAAAAATCCTTTGTTTGAAATAAAAGACCAAAAAAAACACCCCGTTTCCCCACTTTATTAACCCGCAAATACCTCTCCACTTCCGGCGTAATTTACACAAGGTCCCACGACGCTTTCAGCTCTGCTACATCGGAAGCTGACAGGAGCGGCAGTAGAACACCGCTGCTCCTGTGAGCTCCACGCAGAAACTGAAGTGAATAGCGCTGTTAGCGGGGACATCACTGAGGTAGTGCCGTTGTGTGCGGTGATCATGGGTGTGGTAGTGCCTGCGTGTGCGGTGATGATAGGGGCGGGTTATGCCTGTGTGTGTGGTGATGACGGGGGCGGTAGTGCCGGTGTGTGTGTGCGCGGTGATGACGGGGGCGGTAGTGGCGGTGTGTGCTGTGATGACGGGGGCTGTAGTGCCGGGGTGTACGCGGTGATGACGGGGGCGGTAGTGCCGGGATGTACGCGGTGATGATGGGGGCTCTCTCTCAGCTAAAAGAAAACTAAAAGAATGCAACACGTTATTTCACAGGAATCCGCAGCCTTTATTATCACACTATTTACAACACATCAGTCACATGCGTCACACAACGCATTGTGACTGGTACCGCACAACGCAAATGTTAACACATGTCACGTGACTTCTGGTATCGGGCGGTGAGTAACGTTGACAGCGCCATTTAAGGAGAACGGGATTCTGCTCTTGCCTAGCAGGCACACATGTAAACTGTATACATCAGCTGAGATGTGCGCCGCTCTCTCCCTGCTGCCGGCAGTAGCAGGGGGAAATTAACACTATGACTGCTCACCGCGGTCATTAAGGGGTTAATATACACTCTGCACCCCATCTTGACAGAAAAAAACAATGTAGAAATTTTTGCTAATTTATTAAACAAGAAAAACTGAAATATTGCATGGTCATAAGTATTCAGACCCTTTACTCAGACATAAATTTAAGTCACATGCTGTCCATTTCCTTGTGATCCTCCTTGAGATGGTTCTACTCCTTCATTGGAGTCCAGCTGTTTAATTAAACTGATAGGACTTGATTTAAAAAGGCACACACCTGACTATATAAGACCTCACAGCTCACAGTGCATGTCAGACCAAACGAGAATCATGAGGTCAAAAGGAACTGCCCAAGGAGTTCAGAGGCAGAGTTGTGGTAAGGCAGAGATCTAGCCAAGGTTACAAAAGAAATTTTGCAGTACTCAAGGTTCTTAAGAGCACAGTGGCCTCCATAATTCTTAAATGGAAGAAGTTTGGGACCCCCAGAACTCTTCCTAGACCTGGCCGTGCAGCTAAACTGAGCATTCATGAGAAATCCTGGGAGAAGAGTTTTGGTGAGACAGGTAAAGAACCCCAAGATCACTGACTGTGTTCCAGAGATGCACTAGGGAGAGGGGAGAAAGTTCCACAAAGTCAACTATCACTGCAGCCCTCCACCAGTCGGGCCTTTATGGCAGAGTGGCTCGACGGAAGCCTCTCCTCAGTGCAAGATATGAAAGCCCACATAGAGTTTGCAAAACAAAAAAATATACGTGAAGGACGCCCAGACTATGAGAAATAAGATTCTTTGGTCTGATGAGCACACCGCTAAAATAACAAAGTGCCGGCTTCAGAACAACTCTGTGGCCATTCTTGACTGGCCCCAGCCAGAGCCCTGACCTAAACCCAATTGAGCATCTCTGGAGAGACCTAAAAGTGGCTATCCACCAACATTCATCATCCAACCACACTGAACTGGAGAGGATCTGCAAGGAAGAATGGCAGAGGATCCCAAATCCAGGTGTGAAAAACTTGTTGCATCATTACCAAGAAAACTCATGGCTGTACTAGCTGAAAAGGGTGCTTCTACTCAATACTGAGAAAAAGAAAAGGGTCTGAATACTTATGACCATGTGATATTTCAGTTTTTCTTGTTTAATAAATTTGCAAAAATTTCAACATTTCTGTTTTTTGTTTTTTTTTTACAGTCAAGATGGGGGATGGGGTGTAGAGTGCACATTAATGAGAAAAAAAATGAACTATTTTGAATTTATCAAATGGCTGCAATGAAACAATAGAGTGAAAAGTTTAAAGGGGTCTGAATACTTTCCGTACCCACTGTATATACAACGAATAAAATGAAGTATTTAACAGGTCACCAATTTTCTAAGTAAATATATTACTAAATGTGCTATTGACATGAATTTCTCACCAGATGTCGGCAACAACCCATCCGATCCACACAGGCAAAGAAATCAAACCACAGTGGCTCGGTGGTTAGCACTGCAGTTTTGCAGCACTGGGGTCCTCGGTTCAATTTCCACCAAGGACAACATCTGCAAGGAGTTTGTATGTTCTCCCCGTGTTTGCGTGGGTTTCCTCCAGGTTCTCTGGTTTCCTCCCACACGCCAAAAACATACTGATAGGGACCTTAGATTGTGAACCCCAATGGGGACACTGTTGCTAATGTATGTAAAGCGCTGTGGAATTAATAGTGCTATATAAATGAATTATATTTAGTTCCTTCCTTGAATTTTCTATGTGAGTCAGGTGATTGGAAATTTTAGCAGCTTTACTTTCGCTCTCAAACCAATTGAGAGTTTCCTTGGCTGTGTGTTTGGGATCATTGTCTTGCAGAAACCTCCACTCATTTTATCTTCATGAACCTGGTAGAAGGCCGCAGATTTTTATCAAGAATGTCTCAGTGCAGGAGCGTGACCTAGCTCGGCATGCTGTAGGAATTGTGCACTTCCTATTGTTGTTTATCAGTAGGGCTGTGTGTGACACTGAGCAGCGATCTGGCCCCTACTGTGATATTGCTGCTCGTTACACACAGCCCTGGTTCGTTTTTTTATTGTTGCTCTCCCGCTGTGACGCACAGATCGCTGTGTGTGACAGCGAGATAGCGACGAAATGAAGCGAGCAGGGAGCAGGAGCCGGCATCTTGCAGCTGCGGTAAGCTGTAACCAGGGTAAACATCGGGTAACCACGGTGGTTACCCGATATTTACCTTCGTTACCAGCCTCCGCCGCTCTCATGCTGCCTGTGCTGCCGGCTCCTGCTCTCTGCACATGTAGCTGCAGTACACATCGGGTAATTAACCCGATGTGTACTGAAGCTAGGAGTGCAGGGAGCCAGCGCTAAGCAGTGTGCGCGGCTCCCTGCTCTCTGCACATGTAGCTGCAGTACACATCTGGTAATTAACCCGATGTGTACTGTAGCTAGGAGAGCAGGGAGCCAGCGCTAAGCAGTGTGCGTGACAGCTAAGCAGCGATCATAACAGCGACATACAAGGTCGCTGTTGCATCACAGAAAATGGTGGCGTAACAGCGACGTCGTTGTCGCTGTCGCTATGTGTGAACCCAGCTTTAGTCTTGATGTAGCCGGCTAAAACTATAATAGGGAAGACTATCCACATACCTCTCACAGCGAGATTTCTGAAAAGAGAGAGTGTGAAGCTTCACGGTGCAGAAGCAGCACATTTCCAAGATGGTGCCGTCAGGGACCATGCTAGTAATGGTGGGAAATCGCCTAAGGGCCTAGCAAAACAGTGTAAAGAGGCCACTATAATGGACATTATGGTAGCAATATCCCACTGCAACAGAACAATTAATACATTGTCCCTGCAATTGGCAGTACAAGACCTTAATCAGAATGGATCCACTAAAAGTACGTGAAAGAACCAGTGCTGTAGAAAATAGGGTCTCTACTCGAAGATTATTTCACTAAGGTGGGAAAGGACTGCTAAGACCAAAGGGAAAGTAATCACTATGGACAAAAAAAATAAAACGATAATCTTGTAAACACGCTCCATTGCAACATCAGAATAGTGGGCTGCCAAGAAAAATCAGAAGGTCCCCAACCACAGAATTCACTGAACTAGGTCTGCTACAAAATTTTAGGAAGGATGTACTGTCCCCTCTGTATGTCATAGAACATGCTCATAAGAGTCTACGTCCATCAAGACCAATTTCCCAATTTCGGTCAAACATCTTCACTTTAAAGATCAAGCTACAATTCTGTGCAAGTGAGGGGATCATCAAGTCTTCACCTTCAATAGAATTAAAATCATAATTTCCAGGACTATTCCATAGAGATTTAAGAGAAGAGCTTGGATTATGAACATTAAGAAACATCTGAGACGTGGGAGTTGCTTACTCCATGACCTACCTTCCCAAGTTCAGAATTGTGGCTCTGGGTTCAACGCACTTTGAAAATCTCAAGGAAGCACTGAAATAGCTGGATTTAAATTAAAGTAAACTGCAGGAGAATAGGGGGCACTTGAGGAACTCCACTTGCCTTGAATGGGACATTTGTTCTTGCTGCAGGTTTGAAACAGACTCACAATTTTATTATGTTGCCTAACAATACGCTGTATATGATATCAGAATATTGCAAGAGTGGTTATTGGCTATTGGAGTCAAGTTTATAACACACCCTACTAATACTCTGTAGTCAATGCCAATGCTGCCTAGCGAGGTGAATACCCATGTTTACGCCCACTCCTCAATTTGGAAAGTAGCTTGTTGTGTAGTTTATCTGGCTTTTTGTTCCTATTTTGTTTATTCTTTTCATGCTAGGGGGTTAGTATAGGGAGAAAATCCATTGATAAACAAAGATATGCTCAGACATTCATGTTTGGCACCAAAATACATAGGATACTGATAGGAATGCTACAGTCAATACGGTTATCCCTTCACAATGGCTAAAGGAATTAATACTAATAAGTTGGAATGTCTAAGAGGTTATTTAATGTTCGGCAAAGACGTGCTATATTTCAATATTTAGATGCTTTCACCCGGCTACATATATCCTTCAAGAAACGTAATGGGATATACCTCTAATTCAGTATTTTCTTTCTACTTAGGGGTGTAAGTATGCTAATAGGTAAAAATATTCCTTTTGCGGTCATGAAGGAGGATATACATAAAGAAGGGCAATTTATATGCCTTCTATGCAAACTATATAACCAACCTTTTATCATTATTGAAATTTACATTCTACCTCCATTCTCTGTCAGAGATACTACACTTTGTCGACCACCCCCTTATGGGGGATTTTAATATTATTATGAATAGTAAATTGGATAAAAGGCGCAAAAATGACAACCCCAGTATTTACACCCTTTCGGGTTTTGGCCACCTATTGAATGCGGTAGTTATGATTGACATATGGAGGCAGAAACATCTAGATGATCGACAATACTCATCTACCTAGTCAACTCTGTCCCCAAATAGACGAAGCCTTGGGAAATGATCCCGTTTTCCCAAACGTGCATAAGGTTGAGTATTTAGCTAGGACAGTCTCTGATCACTCCCCTCTTCAAGTCACGCTGCAGTTCTCATATATGGCCTTGCACAGGAATGTTATGTGGAAACTAAACTCCTTTCAGCTCTCTCTAATACACAAGGAAGGCTCAATAGCCCAAAGATTTCTAGAGGGTTTTTTTTGTTAATTAGAGGACAGCACCATCCACCTATGGTTAGGATGTGATGAAGGCATACCTCCATTATATAATTATCCAGGGTATTAATGCCACCAAGGCAACATTAAAATATATAAAGATTCGGAATTACACTCAGAATGAAAAATAGTAGGAGGTGGCTTTTGTTTTAAACCTATTGTCGCTCCATAAAAAAAAAGGTTATGTAAGGCACAATCTAATCTCAAAGCACACCTATCGGAAAGGGAGAGGAAAAAAGCCTTTGGAAAAAAGAGATTTTATGGGGAAGGAGAAGGTGTTTAACATATGTTGTCCACAATTGTTAGAGCACAACAATCATCATCATCATACACGGTCGGAAGAAAAGGAAATGCATGATTCCCATGGAATATTACATATATTGGAAAAGTTCTACATTAATTTAAGGAAAACAGCCCCATCCGATACCTCCATAATAGAATTCATAATACAGGCTGGTTTACCGAAACTAACAGAGGAAGCTAAAATAATGATTAATGCAGATCTCACAGAGGAACTATAAGAAGCAGTGGGATCAATGGTGAATGAAAAGGCCCTTGGGGCTGATGGGCTCACAGCAAAGATTTTTAATATGATATTTTATTACCAAAAACCTTAGAGGCTTTTCACGGGGCCTTAGAGATGAGTATATTACCAAACTCTATGCAAGAAACAAAAAATGTTAGTTCTGCCTAAACCAGGTAAAGACCCCAAACTAGCAGAATTATATAGGCCTATTTCTCTTGACAACAGACTTCAAAATTTTGGCAAACGTACTCTCTAGCTGATTACACAGTGTGATCACATCTTTAATGAATACTGACCAAACAGGAATTAGGCCTGGCAGATCGACATCTATAAATATTAAGCGATTGTATAAAGCCCCTTTCACATTGCATTCTGACCTCCATTTAGTAGTCCCGTTGGAGCTTTCATCCAAACACCTCGCAAAACAGGTTTGGTGCGGATGGAGTCACCATGTGGGCTGTCGTGCACCTTTTTATGGAGTATACGCCTACTGGAAGCGGACACCCAGACGTAGTAGACTGCGTTTGGGTGTCCACCTCCATTAAGCGTATAATCCCAAAAATGGTACATGACAGAGCACAAGGTAACTCCGTCTGCACCATTAAAATCAATGGCCCCGTCGGCGCATGCGTCCGAAACCCGTTTTGTGGTGGGTTCAGATGGAAGCCCCAGTGGGACTACTGAACAGAAGTCACAATGCAATGTGAAAGGGGCCTTCAAACTCCACCTGATAACTGCGCAAATCGGGCCATATTCTGGTTAGATGCTAACAAAGCATTTGACAGAATTGAATAGCACGATCTCTGGTAATGGGTTTGGTAATCGTTTTATTTCCTGGATTAAGGCATTATACTTGAATCCTAATGTAAAAATTAGGGCTAATGGTGAACTCTAATGGCAATTTCAGATCTTTATGGGCACATGTCAGGGATGCCCCTGGTCGCGTCTGCTATTCGCCATAGCTATTGAACCACTCACACGACAAAAATCAGATGCTCGAAAATAATCCAAGGATTCAAATCTGGTCCTACTGATAGTTAAATCACATTATATGCTGAGGATGTGCTTCTTTTTGGGAGACAGTGATAAATCCCTTGAAGAAGTCATGGCAGTATGATTAAATTTAGTTTTTTTTTATCAGGACTTACTATTAAAATCGGCAAAAATCTGTTTTAATGGGGATTCAGTAGATCACAGGGCCTCTGGTATTAAATGGAATTATAATTTACCTGTGTAGACCAATTTAAATACTTAGCTATTGTAATTTCCACACGTGGTGACCAATACGTGGATCTGAACCTATCCCCACTACTTACTAAGTTGAAACAAAAAATAACTGCACAGTCCAAACTGTCAGTGATTGGCAGACTAAACCTCATAAAAAGGATTCTTTTGACAACTTTTTTTTATATCCTTCACATTTTACCCGTATGGATACCAGTATGTGAATTTCACTAGATAAATGCAATCTTTAGGGATGTTATTTGGAAAAAATGTCACCCAGACTTAATTTGAAGTACAACGAAATAAGGATAATTGGGATCTTGCTCTTCCAAAACCCTGGCTATATTTCTTGGCTGCACAAAAACAACATTTTAAGGAATTGGAAAATATGAACTGGTGAAAACACGCTGGAGGGAGTTACAGCTGCTATATACTCAGCAAAGTTTTGTGGGTGCTCAGATGTGTAATCTGTGAAACAAAGACCACAAAAAACAGGCTTGCTTCACTCTATAATGTGAGCAGTAACCCAGGGAGAGCCATTTGCAGTCTCTGAATGGCTCGCACTAGGCTTGAATGAATGTTTTCAGATCTATTGTTTAAAAAAAATAAATACCGCTATCCCTCCCCTTGGAAATGCTCGGTACATGGCTGGCTGTATATGAGCAGAGATCTGAACTGCCCAATCAGTGACTTCCATTATACTGGTTACTCGAGTAGAGCACCTTCAGAGCGTCTGACCAGCTCAACTCATGGAGCAAGCACTAGAGCATCTTACTGCTCGCCCATCACCAGTCATTACTCCACACCAGGAGGGATATTCTTGAAGCTCTTCCCACAATACCTCAGAAGGGGCTAGACTCTCACAAATGTATATATGCACAGAGTATACACCAGACTTTCTTAAGAAAATTGGATATAAACCAAGTGCTAAATGTCCAAAAGGTGATCTGGATCTGACAGATATGCAACACACGTTATGGAGTTGTCCTAAACTTCATGGGTACTGGTCTAACATACTGGATGTATTACATAAAGTGTTCAAATTAAAATATCTAGGGAACCTAAAACCTGTCTCTTCCGCTATGCTAAATAATCGCATTGCACTGGATTCAGTCCTCATCATTAGTTATCCACCCAGTTCTGATATGTGAACAATACAGTTCTCAAAAAAGAGAATTTTGTTTACTTACCGTAAATTCTTTTTCTTATAGTTCCGACATGGGAGACCCAGACCATGGGTGTATAGCTACTGCCTCCGGAGGACACACAAAGTACTACACTCAAAACGTGTAGCTCCTCCCTCCGGGCTATATACACCCCCTGGATGACAATCTAACCAGTACAGTGCAAAAGCTGAAGGAGGACATCCACCCATAAGTAGAGATAGAGTAAAACTCGGAAAAAAAACGGAACCTCTGTCTACAACAACAGCCAGTGAAACACACGGAACAAGAACTGCCAACAGGCAACAGGGAGGGTGCTGGGTCTCCCATGTCGGAACTATAAGAAAAAGAATTTACGGTAAGTAAACAAAATTCTCTTTCTTCATCGTTCCTTATGGGAGACCCAGACCATGGGACGTCTCAAAGCAGTCCATGGGTGGGAAGAAACCAAACTGAGAAGTAGGCAAAACCTAACTTCACAAATGGGCGACAGCCGCCTGAAGGATGCGCCTGCCCAAGCTCGCATCTGCCGAAGCATGAGCATGCACTTGGTAGTGCTTCGAAAAGGTGTGCAGACTAGACCAAGTGGCAGCCTGACAAACCTGCTGAGCCGTAGCCTGGTGCCTGAAAGCCCAGGAGGCACCGACAGCTCTGGTCGAGTGCGCCTTAATCCCCAGCGGTAGAGGCACCTGAGAACACTGGTAGGCATCAGAGATGGCCGACCTAATCCAACGAGCTAGGGTCGGCTTAGAAGCCAAGAGACCCTTGCGCTGACCCGTGGTTAGCACAAAAAGTGAGGTGCACCGCCTAAAAGCGGCGGTGCGTGACACAGATTCGGAGCGCCCGCACCAAATCCAAGGTATGCAACGCCTTCTCAAAGCGATACACAGGGGCCAGACAAAGGGAAGGCAATGAAATGTCCTGGTTAAGGTGGAAAGAAGACACCACCTTAGGGAGAAAATCCGGAATCGGACGGAGAACCACCTTGTCTTGGTGAAACACCAAGAAAGGTGACTCCGAAGAGAGCGCAGCCAAATCAGAGACTCTCCGGAGAGAAGTTATGGCTACTAGAAAAACCACTTTCTGTGAAAGTCTAAACAAGGGAACCTCCCTAAGAGGCTCAAAAGGGGGTTTCTGTAAGGCCGTGAGGACCAGATTAAGATCCCAGGGATCCAAAGGCCGCCGGTAAGGAGGAATGATGTGAGATGCGCCCTGCATGAAGGTGCGCACCTGAGCCAGTCGGGCGATACGCCGCTGGAATAATACCGACAGAGCCGACACCTGTCCCTTGAGAGAATTGAGGGACAGTCCTAGCTGCAGACCGGACTGTAGAAAAGACAGGATGGTCGGCAAAGAGAACGGCCAAGGAGCATGGCCAGAAGAGCGGCACCAGGACAGGAAAATCTTCCAAGTCCTGTGGTAAATCTTGGCCGAGGAAGACTTCCGAGCCTGAGTCATAGTGGAAATGACCTCAGAAGGAATGCCTGAAGCCGTCAGGATCCAGGACTCAAGAGCCACGCCGTGAATTTGAGAGCCGCAGAATTCTGGCGGAAAAACGGACCTTGAGAGAGAAGGTCTGGGCGGTCCGGGAGATGCCACGGCATTTCGACGGACAGACGGAGCAGATCTGGGTACCAAGCTCGCCTGGGCCAGTCCGGAGCAATAATTATGACCCGACGGCCCTCCACCCTGATCTTGCGCAGAACCCTGGGCAAGAGAGCTAGAGGGGGGAACACATAGGCCAGACGGAACTGAGACCAATCTTGAACCAGTGCGTCCGCTGCGAAGGCCTGAGGATCGTGGGAGCGAGCCACGTAAACCGGGACCTTGTTGTTGTGCCGGGATGCCATTAGATCCACTTCCGGAGTGCCCCACTTGCGGCAGATGGACCTGAACACTGCCGGATGCAGGGCCCACTCGCCGCTGTCCACGGTTTGACGGCTGAGATAATCGGCCTCCCAGTTTTCTACGCCTGGGATGTGGACTGCGGATATGGTGGACTTGGAGTCCTCTGTCCACTGAAGGATTCGTTGAACCTCCAACATCGCCAGGCGGCTGCGAGTCCCGCCCTGGTGATTGATGTAGGCAACCGCTGTCGCGTTGTCCGACTGGACTCGAATGTGCTTGCCCGCCAACAGGCGGTGAAAGGCAACGAGAGCTAGAAGAACAGCCCTGATTTCCAGCACATTGATCGAGAGGGCAGATTCGGACGGAGTCCAAGTGCCCTGTGCTCGGTGGTGGAGAAACACTGCTCCCCAGCCGGAGAGACTGGCATCCGTGGTGAGGATCACCCAGGACGGAGTCAGGAAAGAGTGTCCCTGAGACAGAGAGAGGGGCCGAAGCCACCACTGAAGAGAGCTCCTGGTCTGAGGCGACAGAGCCACTAGCCTGTGCAAGGAAGAGGTCCGCTTGTCCCAACAGCGGAGAATGTCCAGCTGCAGGGGACGCAGATGAAACTGGGCAAAGGGAACCGCTTCCATTGACGCCACCATCTGACCCAGCACCTGCATGAGGTGCCTGATGGAATGACGGCGGGGCTGCAACAGAGAGCGCACCGCCCGCTGAAGAGACTGCTGTTTGGCTAAGGGCAGCTTCACAAGTGCCGGCAGAGTCTCGAATTGCATCCCTAGGTACGTGAGTTCCTGGGTCGGGGACAGAGTGGACTTGGTCAGATTGACAAGCCACCCGAATTGAACAAGCGTGGCGAGAGTGAGCGAGACACTCCGCTGGCAGTCTGCACTGGATGAGGCCTTGACAAGAAGGTCGTCCAGGTAAGGAATCGCTGCCAACCCCTGGAGATGCAGGACCGCTACCACTGCTGCCATGACCTTGGTAAAAACACGAGGGGCCATGGCTAACCCGAAGGGGAGAGCCACGAATTGGAAATGTTCCTCTCCTATTGCAAAGCGTAGCCAACGCTGGTGTGAAACCGCAATAGGCACATGCAGATAGGCATCTCTGATGTCGATGGATGCTAGAAAATCTCCTTGGGTCATTGAAGCAATGACCGATCTCAGAGATTCCATGCGAAAGAGCCGCACCTGAACGTGCTTGTTGAGAAGCTTGAGATCCAGGATGGGCCGGAAGGAACCGTCCTTGTTGGGGACTAGGAAGAGGTTTGAGTAGAAACCTCTGAACCGTTCCCGGGCGGGAACCGGTACAATTACTCCGTTGGCCTGCAAGGATGCCACGGCGTGAGAGAAGGCGGCGGCCTTGGAGCAGGGGGGAGCGGACAGAAAAAATCTGTTTGGCGGGCTGGAAGAAAATTCTATCCTGTAGCCGTGGGAGATGATATCCCGCACCCACTGATCGGAGACGTGTTGAAACCACACGTCGCCAAAGTGGGAGAGCCTGCCACCGACCAAGGACGTTGCTGGCTCGGCCAGATAGTCAAGAGGAGACTGCCTTGGTGGCAGTGGCTCCTCCGCTCTTCTGAGGACGCGGCTTCGCGCCAGTTCGGTTTACGATCCTTGGCTGAGGTAGTGGACGAAGCTGAGGGCTTAGAGGAGGACCAGTTAGAGGAACGAAAGGAACGAAACCTCGACTGGTTCCTGCCCTGGACAGGTTTCCTGGTTTTAATTTGTGGCAAGGAAGTACTCTTCCCGCCAGTAGCTTCCTTGATAATTTCATCCAGTTGTTCGCCGAACAGCCGGGACCCAGCAAAGGGGAGCCCAGCAAGGTACTTCTTAGAAGAAGCATCTGCTTTCCACTCTCGAAGCCACAAGATCCTGCGGATCGCGAGAGAATTAGCGGAAGCCACCGCAGTGCGGTGAGAAGCCTCTAGAATGGCAGACATGGCGTAGGATGAAAAAGCCGAAGCCTGGGAAGTTAAGGCAACCAGCTCGGGTATAGAGTCCCTGGCGAGGGAATGTATCTCCCAGAGAGGCAGAGACTGCCTTAAGAGCCCACACTGCTGCAAAAGACAGGGAGAACGAGGCTCCTGCCGCCTCATATACAGATTTGGCCAGAAGGTCAACCTGGCGGTCAGTGGGGTCCTTAAGAGAGGTGCCATCGGCCACAGAAACGACTGTCCGGGCTGAGATTCTAGACACCGGAGGGTCCACCTTTGGGGACTGAGCCCACTCCTTAACCACCTCAGGTGAAAAGGGAAAACGGTCATCAGAACTACGCTTTGGAAAGCGTTTGTCAGGACAGGCCCTGGGTTTGGTAACAGTGGCCTGAAAACTGGAGTGGTTAAAAAACGTACTCCTAGCTCTCTTAGGAGAGCTAAACTGGTGAATCTCTATCAGAGAAGCTTGTTCCTCTGACACTGGTGGATTAAGGTTCAGTACGGAGTTAATGGATACAATTAAATCACTACCATCCGCATCACCCTCAGATAAGTCAATGGGGTACATAGAGGTAGCGTCTGAGCCCACAGTAAAAGTATCCTCCTCGCCCTGCACCTCAGCTCGTGAATCAGAGCCATGGGACGAGGAAGGAGAAGGGTCCCTGCGTCTCCGTTTAGGGGGACGGGGTCCTAAAACATGTTCTGAGAGCTCTGCAGAGCTCGGAGCAGCAGAGGCACCCTGAGAAGGGGGCTGATGCATGGTCAGCAGAGTTCGGGACAGCTGTCCCATAGAGTCGGCAAAAGACTGGGAAATAGCACTGGAAAAAGATGCTACCCAAGCCGGGGGTTTAGCCACCGGGGCCGGAGCGGCCGGGGGGACCCCTGAAGAGGCTCCAGGCTGAGGCACCACCATGTTAGAACAGGCATCACAATGTGGGTATGTGCTCGGTTCAGGCAATATGAGCTTACATGCAGTGCATATAGCGTACAGCTTTGCAGCCTTGCTCCTAGTGAGAGACATGCTGCTGAGGTGGAGGCTCTGCAGTAAATAATACACTCCAATAGAATGACTCCCTGAGAGTGTATAATAAAGCCCACAACCAGAGGTTGTGGCTTACCAGACCGCTTTCTGTGTGCCCTCCGGATTCCACAGCTCAGACCCCCAGTGTATGCAGCAGCAGCAGCCAGCGCCGATCGGTGTGAGGACGCTGAGAAAATGGCGCTGGAGAGAGGAGGGGGGGCGGGGATTAGCCCAAGAGCGGGAATCCGGAGGGCCAAGGAGAGATACAGGGGAGGGAAACATCTCCTCAGAGAGGAGTGTCCTCCCCTCTGCTGAACGCCGGTGGGCGGCGCCGCACTGCTCCCCTGCAAAAACTGACATGCAGAGGGAATGAAACCGAAACTAGGCCGCGACTGAAGCCGGGGCCTAGATTTTTACATGCGGCCGACGAGCAGGCACCCTCGGCGCGGTTCTCAGGAAAAACCTAGAGAATCGGCCGGAAAACACAGCAGAGTTACAAAACACACTCTCCCCATAATAAATGTGCCCGGGACCCCTGAGAAACGTCTCAATACTTAGCTTATGAGACGCAGGTGCCATGTCCCTGGGAGGGGTGAGCGCTCCGTCCGGCAGGAACCTGACAGGGCTGCGGATGGAGACCGGTCTCCTGCAAGGCAGAGAGGACCGAGATGGCTCCCACTTCAAGCCAGAGCCCGAGGGATGGTGAAGGAGCGCGGCATGTGAAGGCTCCAGCCTTGTAAGTCAACCTTAACAGCACCGCCGACACAGTGGGGTGAGAAGGGACATGCCGGGAGTCCAGACTGGACCCGCTTTTCTTCCATATCTTTGAAATCAAAAATCAGAAAATGCATGTGTGTGTGACCTCCTGAACACAAAGCATTGAACTGGTTAGATTGTCATCCAGGGGGTGTATATAGCCCGGAGGGAGGAGCTACACGTTTTGAGTGTAGTACTTTGTGTGTCCTCCGGAGGCAGTAGCTATACACCCATGGTCTGGGTCTCCCATAAGGAACGATGAAGAAAAAGAACATATGGTAAATAGGAAAAACTGTGCTCACCAGGGCTCGATTTCCCAGGTTTAGCATCTACGTCTATGCTGATGGAAAGATTCCTTCACTTAGGTTAAATGGCACTATAACAGCTTAAAAAGTCCATTCATCCTTCCTTCAATCATATGAAGTTTGCCAGTGCCATATACTGAAAAACAGCTCCACACCATGATGTTCCCACCTCCAGACTTCACTCTTAATTGTGTATTGGGGGGATAAGCAGTGCCTTTTGGACTTCAAAAATGGTTTGTATTATGGCATCCAAAAAGTTCAATTTTGGTCTCATCTGACCAGACTATAATCTCCCAGCAAACTTTGCACGCTCTTGAACATGCTTTTCTCCATCGTTTCATTGGGGGACACAGGACCATGGGTTATGCTGCTGTCACTAGGAGGCTGACACTAAGTAGACATAAAAAGTTAGCTCCTCCCCAGCAGTATAACCCCTGAGCCGGAGGCGGACTCAATCAGTTTTTGCTTAGTGTCGTAGGAGGCTGATGTGGGCCGGCTGGGCCCCCTTCAGCCACTTGATTTTTTGCGTATTTTTTTTTTTTTTTTTTTTTAATTTTTTCTCGGCGACGCTCGTCGCTCTCATCTGTGGTACTTCTGTCTCTACAGGTATCGTTTCTCTACCTCAGCTCTCGCAGCCCGTGTGGGTACCACTCCCCAGGGTCGCAGAGGCTTGAGATGTCGGGCCCCTCTCCCCCGTCCAACCCCTATTCACCCTGCGGTATCACCCCAAAGGGTGTAAGGGGCATACAGCAGGGACTGGACCTCCGCAGCGCGTCTGGATGTATGCTGGGGCCCGCAGCGCTGCTACATTTACAGGGGGCTCCCACCCTCCACTGGCGTCCACCTCCCTGCCTTCCTCATTCTTCTCCCTGGTGCCGCAGCCTTTCCTCCAGGGTGCGGAGCACACAGGAACAGGTGCAGAGCTCCACGCCTGCACACTGGACAGGGGCGACGCCGCTGACCAGGTAGGACACCCTCTCCTACCTTCCCCTCCTCGGGCGGCGGCGAAATTTAGGCCCCGGTCTGAGCCTAGTCACCGGACGCCCCGGGCCGCATCGGGCGACAGAGTGCAGCGGCGTGCACGCAGAGCTCCCTGCCGGCATCCGGTCATCGCGGCTGCGCCGCCGCCACCGTTCGCTGGCAGGACAGCCGGTCAGTATCTTCCCTGCACGGGCAGCTCCAAAATTTAGGTCCCGGCTTCGGCCCTGTCCCCGGCGTCCTAGGCCCGCCTCCTGCCGCAGCGCTATTGGCCGCCGACCGCTCGGTCTACACCCTCCTCCCAGCCCCAGGCATCACAGGGGGGGCGGTGGAGGATTTTTCCCGCTCTCCTCGGCCCGCCTCCAGCCTCCTCAGCATCCATTTTAAAAAAAAAAAAAAAAGAAGAAAAGAGGGATTATAGCAGTCCCCTGTTCTGCGGATTGCTGAGGCTGCAGCAACCCTCATATCGGGGAAAAGTTGACCAAAATTAGCCACCTTCATTTAACGATAGTGGTTGTTTTTGTTTTTTCTTGGCTCAGTTTATTTCAATATGTAAATGTAGATTTATATATATTTATTAACTCTTACGAGCACTTATTCGGGTTCTTGGTTAGCATCAGAGGTACAGTTAGTATGGCTGTTCCCTCAGTTGTGAATTACCCCAAATGATGTTACATTAGTGTTTTACAGCTACCGCAGCCCCTGGCACTGCACGCCCCTGTATCCCGCCCCTGCCGGCGGGTTAGCGCCCTGTCTCAGGCCCTACATCCCCTCGCTAACGTCCCTCGGGTGGGTGCGCATGCGCTGCGTCCCCGGCCGACGCTCTGTCGTACCATCCGCAAGACTGGCGCAATCCCCCCGGGGAGATGAGTCCCGTACCAGGGACCTTTTCCTCTGCCCAAGGCGGACCCGCCAGGTCTCGTCGTCTGCGCCCCCAGGTTTCACCTTAATCCCCAGGTCCAGACTGCCTCTCCTCTGGTAGCCTTTCGACCTCTGGGGGATGGCCCAGGCGTTCCACCTCTGCTGGACTTCGAGCAGGAGGACCCGGATGTTTGGCGCAGGACTAATAGCCTGGTAAGGATGGTGAGTCAAGCCTTAAAAGGTACGGACAGTCCTTTCTCTCCGGCACACACCGGGGGAGGTGAGTCCCGTACCAGGGACCTCATCCGCTGCTCGAAGCGGACCCGCCAGGTCTCGCCTTCAGCGCCTCCCCCTGGTTTTTCCTTCATTCCCAGGTCAAAAGCTCCCGCTCGACCAGAAGCCTTCCGACCTCTCTGGTGATGACCCAGACGTACCACCTCTGCTGGATTCCGAGCAGGCGCCGAGGTTCGGCGCATGGCGATTAGCCGGGAAGAAACGGTGAGTCAGACCATAAGAGCACGGATAGTTCTCTTCTCCTCTCTGAGCACACAGGTCTCCTTTAAGACTTTTCTAGCGGACCCATGATGTTTTCAGTGGACATCCAATAGTTCGCAGAGTTACTGCTCCTTCACAGACAACATCCAGACAGGACGTTACCAGCGGTAAGTCTTGTTATTGTCTTTATCCATTCTCCAAGGGGCTCCGGGGAGAAGGGGCATGCCCCCCTGTGATCCACCCGCCAGGTTTCCTCTTAGCTTATCATCCCTAATGTGACGTCTCTCAGGGACTACTCGGACACTCTACGCAGCGGACTACATTCCATCTCTGCCGATTCAGAACTGGTTGACATCTTCGGTAAGTACCTTCTCATCATAGCCCTGGTGTTTTACCAGCTGCACGGCCTGAGCCTATAGCAGCAGTGTGACTCCCGTCGAGGCCTCTGACTCAGGAGCTGGAACGCGGAGACGACATCTAAGGAGTCGCTGACTTTCCTTCCGCCTTTAGGTGACCGTCCCTTCGGAGATAGGTTAGTCCAGTGGATACCCTAGGCTACGTGAGGGAAGAGCACATCTCTTCCCAGCATCGGCCCAGACGCTCAGGATCGTCGCCTCACCGCTCGGTCCAGTCCGTTCGAGCCGCAACCGTCAGGGCGCCTCTATCTCTCAAACAGTCCCTCCGCCTTGCATTGCAGCGGCCAATTCCAGTTTTTAAGAGCGCTTGCGGGGATCAGGGCGCCTGTCCCTGCACATCCTACTCTGCAGGGCCGTTACGGTCACTCCGCCCATAAACGACCTGGTGGTCCAGACTTCTTCCTTCAAGGAAAAAAAACAACCTCCACTCAAAAATATTATGTATTGCAAAGTGTGCACAGTACCAACATTCCAAGCTGTACTATTGAAAAAATGAGATTTTTGGCAAAAAATTGCAATTTTTCGAGCCACCCCGCCAACGTCACGGCAAATCTCCTGGGGCAGTCCTAACACTAAAATATTTTTATTTAAAGTGTGCCATGTGGCCTCACATATGCAAAATTAGGACTGCACAGCACGTACCTTGTGCTTTTCAGTCACCGTCTCCATGACTGATTCATGGTTGTGGGCGGGACAGGCCCGAGCACATGCTGCTTAGAATAAATAGCCAGTGGACGGGGTTGGATGGCCAGTGTGAACAGCCACCAACCGCCAAAAATCAGGACAGATGGAAAAATAAACATGAGGTGCACTGCAAGATGAGAACCAACTGGGACCCTATATAACAAGAAAAAACAGCATAAAAACAACCTCCACTCAAAAATATTATGTATTGCAAAGTGTGCACAGTACCAACATTCCAAGCTGTACTATTGAAAAAATGAGATTTTTGGCAAAAAATTGCAATTTTTCGAGCCACCCCGCCAACGTCACGGCAAATCTCCTGGGGCAGTCCTAACACTAAAATATTTTTATTTAAAGTGTGCCATGTGGCCTCACATATGCAAAATTAGGACTGCACAGCACGTACCTTGTGCTTTTCAGTCACCGTCTCCATGACTGATTCATGGTTGTGGGCGGGACAGGCCCGAGCACATGCTGCTTAGAATAAATAGCCAGTGGACGGGGTTGGATGGCCAGTGTGAACAGCCACCAACCGCCAAAAATCAGGACAGATGGAAAAATAAACATGAGGTGCACTGCAAGATGAGAACCAACTGGGACCCTATATAACAAGAAAAAACAGCATAAAAACAACCTCCACTCAAAAATATTATGTATTGCAAAGTGTGCACAGTACCAACATTCCAAGCTGTACTATTGAAAAAATGAGACTTCCTTCAAGGATCCTCGTCTTGGGGTTTAGACCCCGTCATCGTCACTTTTTCGCTACTAGGGTAGCTGATCTACCGGTTGGAGTCCTTTCAGAAACCGGCCCGGTAGATCATCCCTTTAGGCATGTTATTCGAGACCGCCCAAGGGAAGTTACTCTTCACGCAGGAGTAGTTTTCTTCCCCGCACCAAGTCGGGTTCGGTAGGCGAGTCCGCAGCGGTTGGTGGAGGTGATAGCGGCGGTACACTTACCAGTTTTCATCCTTGCCCTTCCAGAGGTCCCCACTGAAGAACGGAGATAAATAGCTTCCGTTTGCCCCGGGGACCCGCCATTCCCTTCCTAGTGGACCAGTCTTCGTAACCGTTCCCTGGGAAGATCCCCTCTCCGTCTCCTCTGGAGAATAGCATCAGCCGTTACCAGTCTCCTATGCTAGGGTGGGCTTGTCCACCTTTCCACAGCACGGTCCCGAGGGACACCCCTTGAGTGTGGTCTCCCCTTCAGCATTCCGGAATTCAGATCCATCCGGTTAGACCGGTTAAGTTTTTCTTCACTGGGGCGAGGTTGCCCGGTCAGGTTCCAGTCGAACCATGCCACAGCGGTGGCGTGCATCATCCACCAGGGAGGCGCAGGAAGTGTCATGACAAAGGAACAGGTCAAGAAGATCTTGCTCCGGCCGGATCTTGTCGCTCTCTAATCTCGGCAGTACACATCCCTACCGTGGACGTTTGGACGGCCGTTTTTTCTCAGCAGGAAGGGCCTCGCCCAGACAAATGGCTCCTCCACAGGGAAGTCTCCAGCCAGATCTACGACGAAGGAAGACCTCCAGTCGTGGTCCTATTGGCCCCCGATCCAGCTTTCTAGTCAACGGCGCGTCTAGGGTGCCCCCTTCTCTGCGCTAGGTGACGACGCCCTCGCCCGGCCGTGAGGCCAGTTCATTCTCTCGGGCATCTTCCCACGGCTTCCCATGATCTCGAGCGTTCTCAAGATGGACCAAGGCAGAAGGTGGCTATGGAGGGGCCCAGGCGAGCATAGTTCACAGAACTCACTCAATCCACTCGCAGATGCCATGTGGCGCTTTCCAGACCGTCCAGTTCTTTCGTGTCATGGCCCTCTCTTCCACCAGGACTTAGAAGCCCTAAGTTTGACGACCTTAATAGCGGATCCCGGGTTCTAGCTCGCACAGGCCGGTTGGCAGGAAGGATGCAGACAATGTTGGAGACCGGGAAGCCGGTTCCCTCGAAGATGTATTACCACACGTGTGGAGTTCCTCCGGGGTGTAAGGAGCACATCTTCTTTTCTCTCTCTCTCTCCCTTCCTGCACTACTGCCATGCTGGCAGTCAGATCTGGATGCGGCTTCTAGCGCGTCCCTCTAGGGGCCAGGTGTCGACGCGGTCATTTCGGTTTCAGAGACGTATCACTTCTCATTCCACGATCAAGGGTTTCACGCAGAGAAGCGTCCATCTGGCTCGGCGGCATCACCGTCCACTAGAAACGTGGGACCTTAATCTAGCGATGGGTTCACTTCACGGCTCTCGGTTTGAACCTTTCTGAGTGCTTCTTACTCCCACCTGTTTTGGATAGGTGGGCTCCTCGTGGCCGTCTCCTTTTTTCAAGGGGCATCAGGGCGGACAGCTCTCTTGTTGCCTTTGTTCCCCCCTTTTTTTCCGGGTCCTCCAGCAGGGCAAGGGCGGTGCTCCGGCCACTACCCTCCTTTCGGTCCAAGGCAGCCCGCCTTCCTTCCAGATAAGGAGATTGGGTTTTCGGGTTCGGTCCTAGTACCTTCTCATCCTGAAAAGGGCCTAATTCGTTCCTGAGCTGGTACGAGCCCTCAGTAGTTGTGTCCTCTGGACCGCACTTTTCGGTTTTCACCGACAGTCAGTTCATCTTTTCAGGACAGTTCATCCTTTCGCCCGGTCCCAGGAGGCGCATGCCGGCGCCCAGGGCTAAGATTTCCACATGGATCCTTTCCACCATAGGTGAAGCCTATCGCATGGAAGACGGACCTCCGCCGTTTTTCTACCGTCCAAGGGGAGTCTCTTGGATGATTGGACTTCAGACGTCGATGGTCCGATGTCTGCCGGGCCACCACCTGGTCTAGTCGGCAGACCTCACTAGTTCCTAGCAGGTTCACACCCAAGCTTTGGCAGAGGCCAGTCTTGCCGTTATCCTTGTGGGCGGCAGTAGCACACCTGTAACAAGGTAGGTATTTGTAGGTCTGGGTCAAGCCCGACAGGAGGAAGCGGTTTCCTACCGATCTACGGTGATGGTTCTCTTCCCACCCAGGGACTGCTTTTGGACGTCCCATGGTCCTGTGTCCCCCAATGAAACGATGGAGAAAGAAAGATTTTTGTGTACTCACCGTAAAATCTCTTTCTCTGAGTCTTCATTGGGGGACACAGCACCCACCCTACTTGTGTTTTTTGGGTTACATTTTACCTGTCTGTTGCCTCAGTGGCCATATTCCCAGGCCATTGGTCGCACGTCTAATTGGTTATAGTTTTTTCCTTGTCTTATCTAAGATTGTTTGGTTCTCCTCCTACTGCTTGTGCACTAAACTGATTGAGTCCGCCTCCGGCTCAGGGGTTATACTGCTGGGGAGGAGCTAACTTTTTATGTCTATTTAGTGTCAGCCTCCTAGTGACAGCAGCATAACCCATGGTCCTGTGTCCCCCAATGAAGACTCAGAGAAAGAGATTTTACGGTGAGTACACAAAAATCTTTCTTTTGTTCAGCAATGGAGTCTTGCGCAGTGAGCGTGCATACAGGTCATGGAGGTTGAGGGCATTAGTTATTGTGTTCTGTGAAACTATTGTACCTGCTGATTACAGGTCCTTCTGTTGCTCTCCACAGTTGGTCTGTGGCTCTTGATAAACTGTTCGGATAATTCTTTTCTCTCGGTCTGAAATCTTGCAGAGAGCCCCTGGCCGCGGCCAGTTTAAGGTGAAATTATGTTTCTGCCATTTCTGGATTATGGCCGCAACAGAAACCTACAGAAGTTTAGAACTTCTTCTGTAACCAATGTTTTGTAACAATAAGGTTGAGAAGGTCTTGAAACAGCTCACTGGTTTTATCAACCATGAGATGTTTCGTGTGTGGCACCTATGTATTTAGACATCTTTTTAAAGGGCATAAGTTGAACCAGCTGATGTTATTTCTGACTGTCAGGATTGTTTCTAATCACTGACAGATTTCAGCTGGAGGCATGGCTTTCCATGGCTCTTTCTACATGTGCTCAGTCCTTTTTCCCCTGTGCCATTTCTCATTATTAGACATCACTAAGTTTAAGGACATTTATCGTTCGATTTCTTTGCTTGTGTGGATTGGATGGGCTGTTAACATCTGGTGAGATTTTCACCCAGCAGGTAGGTGTGTGTGTGTGTGTGTGTGTGTGTGTGTGTGTGTGTGTGTGTGTGTGTGTGTGTGTGTGTGTGTATGTATGTATATACATATATATATATACATACATATATACATACATATATACAGTACAGACCAAAAGGTTTGAACACACCTTCCCATCTCTAGAACAACTATTAAGAGGAGACTTTGCGCAGCAGGCCTTCATGGTAAAATAGCTGCTAGGAAACCACTGCTAAGGACAGGCAACAAGCAGAAGAGACGTGTTTGGGCTAAAGAACACAATGACTTGACATTAGACCAGTGGAAATCTGTGCTTTGGTCTGATGAGTCCAAATTTGAGATCTTTGAATCCAACCACCCTGACTTTGTAAAAAAAGGTGAACGGATGGACTCTATATGCCTGGTTCCCACCGTGAAGCATGGAGGAGGAGGAGGTGTGATTGTGTGGGGGTGCTTTGCTGGTGACACTGTTGGGGATTTATTCAAAATTGAAGGCATACTGAACCAGCATGGCTACCACAGCATCTTGCAGCGGCATGCTATTCCATCTGGTTTGCGTTTAGTTGGACCATCATTTATTTTTCAACCGGACAATGACCCCCAAACACACCTCCAAGCTGTGTAAGGGCTATTTGACTAAGAAGGAGAGTGATGGGATGCTACGCTAGATGACCTGGCCTCCACAGTCACCAAACCTGAATCCAATCGAGATGGTTTGGGGTGAGCTGGACCGCAGAGTGAAGGCAAAAGGGCCAACAAGTGCTAAGCATCTCTGGGAACTCCTTCAAGACTGTTGGAAAACCATTTCCGGTGACTACTTCTTGAAGCTCATCAAGAGAATGTCAAGAGTGTGTGTTGAGGAGGACCTTTTTATCAAATACTTAATTAACCTCTTGACAAGGGATTGTGGGACATATGTCGATTTGCCTTACATAATTCAGGTTTCAGATCATATACATGACACAGATATAAAGATGGCCGCCATTTCCTGTTATCCACACCTTGCTTGGAATGCAAGGAATGTCCAGATAAAAGAAGACCACCATATAAGGGAAGACCCCTGGTCAAGCTAGAAGACCAACCCAAAGATCACAGACATCACAGACCAAACCATCAGCATGGATCCACTAAATGACGTCCCTCCCATCATCATGGCTTCATCCACTGGTCAGACCCGCCCATCAACAGCAACACTGATCTCCCCATTTGCTAGCCCATGAACTGTCCCACTAAATGGGCATATCTGAACTTGTGTACACCCCTAGCCTATATCAAGAGGATGCATGAGTCTCCTCAGTCTGTTTGGTGCCATTTCTAGTGACCAAGAAGAGACTTCATATCCGACTGTCTGGTGTGAATTCTTTTATGCATGCACTTGGCCTATACCAATTTGGCCAGGCAGTAGGCAACTAGTGATCTCTGGTTAAGAGTTCACCCTAACATTATTGGCGCCAACGTGGAGCCATCAGACGTCGACACCCGGAAACCCTTGGAATAGGCAATTGGAACGGCAGGACGAGCTCCACACCTTGAGAAAGGAGATTGATCGCCTCCCATTAAACACGGTGAGTCTGCTGATTTTTATAATCTGTAGTCTTTCCTGTGTGATCTCGGGGTGTGTGGCACTGATTGCCTGACTGTGTCCGGTTTTCAGGGTCTCTGTACACGGCAGACGGGTCTCACGGCTGCTGGCCATATTATTTGCGGAAGAACCATCACGTGTTCAGTTGCCTGATGCCTGTTTGTCTCAAGGGGAGATTGACTGGTAGTTAAAAGAGCAAGTGGGTTTGTGAGCAGTGTCTGGAAACAAAAAGGATATTGTCTGTCACATGGTTTGTGGTTGCCAGTGATATGGTTTGTGGTTTTTGTAGTGCCAAACTCAGACTGAGTGCAGAGCCAGATGTAAGTGCCAAGATCAGCTAGACTTAAGTGCAGAGCCATATGTAAGGGCCCAGCTTTGGCTAGACTGAGTGCAGAGCCTTACGTTATACATAAATCTAACCTTTTTAAAGTGTTTTCCTGAAGTGAATTGGCTGGTATAGACACCTTGTAGCCAGGGGTGACACCATTGGTGTCTTTATGAATTACAGAACGCAGAAATCAGGCAGGGACCACATGACAGAGTAAGGAAGGATTTGGAAGTGTATGCTGAAAACCCTAGGTTTTCTTTAGTGTTTCAGTTGTGTCATCTCCCCATCTCTTTGTCTGTTATTCTTATCTTGGTCTGCATAGAGAAAGATTGTTTGGTGTTGTTTATCTTGGGAGAGGATGGAAAAATTGATGAAGTTTTGTCGTATTGGCAATAAGCCAAATTCAGATGGCAAATTAGACCCATGCACATTAGTTGCAGCTCGTGAAGGAAAGAGTCATATAAAACAATGTACAAAACTCATGAAATTGTGCGGGATGCCAGCAGGAGGAAGATTGCAGCCTCTAGAGTGGAAGCTTGTGTTAACAGAGAGAAAAGGTGTTTTGGAAGACAATGGATTACTATCTGCGGCTTGTGCATGGGGAAGAGTTTCTGAAAGATTATATAGAGAGAACTGGGTAGAAGTGAGGAAAAAGAAAGACAAAGTTTTAAATTATGTGTATTACAAGAATATACCTTGTGAGCGACCACCTCCATATAATGCTGATGCTGTAGGATGTGGTGACTCTAGGCCGCAAAATGGTGGACAAAAGCCATGTGCCACTTCCAGTGTCCGCCATTTTGCGTGGGACTCCGGTGTTGAGTTCTGCCAACAACTTAAAACATGGTCCTCAGATAAGCTGGCTGATCAGTCAACATCTTTCAAGGATGTCACACAAGACTCAGGAGAATCAGTGGAAAGATATGCTCGTTTAACTCAAATGTTTAGTGACCTCGGTTTCAGTAACCAAATCAAGGTTCAACGGACACTGCTCGTCTCCTCATTTGTTGAAGGCCTTCGAGAAGTCCTGAAGAAGCAATTTCAACTAATCAGACCTGAGTATGCTACATTGGATCCTAAGGATGTCTTAACAATAGCTAAAGGATTCGAGAAGGCACTTCCTGAAAAATCTACAACAGCCTCAAGCAAGAAGACCCATATCCTATGGACTAACGTACGAGATCAAGACCAGTTATCTCCAGCACCACATAACAAAGATGCCTGCTTCAATTGTGGCAATACCGGGCATTATAGACGAAACTGTAAGGCACCTCCTCAAGGACGCAGACTATTCTCATCGCAATGATCAATATTATGACCATCCATCACAAGCTCAGACTCATGCTAACCATACCGCTGCTCTGATGCATCTAAGTAACAGATAAGACAGGGGCAAGTCCGTGTCCACTACTTTGGCTTCTGCGTCTGGTCCAATAGCCAAAGTAACCATCAACGTTCAAGGCAAACCCTTACCGTTCCTTGTGGATACAGGTGCAGCCAGAAGTGTTATCAGATTACAGGACCTGCCTTTTCCCGACCTAATATCCTCTGAAGCTGTGACATGCGTGGGAGTAGATGGCAAGCCTACTTCTAACAAGCTCACCCGAGAAGTACAGGTTGGACCATATGAAGATGTATTTATGCGCCTAGTGGTGTCCCCCACTTGTCCCACTAACCTTCTGGGAGCAGACCTTCTCCAAAGATTGAGAGCGACTATCAACTATTCATCTAATGGTCTTACCATCACCATTAGTGATCCGCTCGATCCGAGTGAAGAGTGTCAACTTCAAGCAGCACCGTTGCTTATGATGATGGACAAAGTCGTTAATGCTGCCTCGGGTATTCCACCAGAAGTGATGTCGCAAGTCCCATCTACTCTATGGTCCACTGGTCCTGAAGATATTGGACGTCTTGCTGTACCTACTGTACGGGCCATTCTTAAACCTGGAGCTCAACTCCCCAGGGTGCCTCAGTACCCACTCAAATCTGCCCAGGAAGAGTCTTTAGGCACTCAAATTAAGACTCTCTTGGATAACGGGGCACTAGTCAAATGTACCTCTCTCTGTAACACACCTTTGTTCCCAGTCAAAAAGAGGACATTGAAGGGAGAAGCCCCAAAGTACCATATGATTCAAGGTCTCCGGGCTGTTAATGCAACTGTATTGGAAAGTCCCATCGTGCCCAATCCACATATATTGCTGTCTCAGATACCATCGGATGCTACACGTTTCACTGTCATCGATCTAGCCAATGCTTTCTTCAGCGTACCATTGCATCCAGAAGATTGGTACCTGTTTACCTTCACTTACCAAGGATCACAATACACCTGGACGGTCTTGCCACAAGGAGCACAGAATTGACCAAGTCATTTCTCTCAAGCCCTTGCCTCTTGTCTGAAGCCTTGGAGAGAGATGAACCATCAGGTTGTTCTCCTTCAGTATGTCGATGATCTTCTATTGTGTTGTCCTGATCAAGTAGTAGCTGAAAAATCAAGTCTCAGTCTTCTACTTCACCTCGCACAACTGAACTGCAAAGTGTCCCTCAACAAAATTCAATGGTGTCAACCCAAAGTTGTGTTTCTAGGACACTGTCTCTCTCCAGGGTTAAAACATCTCACAAGTGAAAGAAAAGACGCAATTGAGACAGTTCCTCTACCAAAAGGAACTAAGCAGCTACAAGCTTTCTTGGGACTTATCACCTACTGCCGGCAGTGGTTTCCAGACGCCTCCAAGTTGATGCAACCATTGTATGATGACCTCAAGTTGTCTGCTTTCCCACTAAAACCAGAGTCTGTGGAAGCTTTTTATGCTCTTAAACAAGCCATACAATCTGCACCAGCCCTTGGAATCCCAAATTATCAGCTGCCTTTCTACCTGTTTATCAGTGAAGTAGCAGGACATGCCTCCGGAGTCCTAGCCCAGAAACATGGGGGAAAAACAAGACCCATCGGTTATTACTCTGCCCGTCTGGACTCTGTGTCTCGAGCTTCACCAACTTGCCTTAGAGCCGTACATGCTGCACATATGCTCCTGGACAAGACTTCAGACATCATCTTAGGACATCCAGTGCTCTTGATGGCTCCACACGATCTCAAAGCTATACTTGACCAGACTCAACCTAAACATCTGTCACTACAGCGTCATATGAGACTCTAATGTTCCCTCCTAATTCCGGATAATGTCACTCTTGTCCGCTGTACCGTCCTTAACCCGTCCACACTGCTTCCTCTTTCCAGGGGGGATATAGACGATGACAGTCATGCTCCAGGAGAAGAGGCCTATACATACTCAGAGGATCATGACTGTCTACAACAGATGCAGCAAGAAGCAGCCTCAAAGAAAATTGTGTCCGAAGACCCACTCCCGCACGCTGACCTGACGTTCTTCACCGATGGTTCCAGATTTGCAGATGAAAAAGGAAGGTTCCATACAGGATATGACGTGGTTACATATGACCAGTTTATCTCAGCCGGATCCCTACCACCACACATGTCTGCACAAGAAGCGGAACTTAAGGCTTTGACGCTGGCCTGTCAAGAAGCGGCAGAGAAGGTGGTTAACATCTACACGGATTCAAGATATGCTTTCGGAGTGGCTCATGACTTAGGTATCCTCTGGCTGCCCAGATGCTGCCAAACGTCCAGTGGAAATCCTGTAAAACATGCTGTTGCCATACAAGAACTTGTGGCTGCTGTGGACCTACCTTCGGAGGTTGCAGTGATCAAGATTAAAGCTCATGGGAAATTAAATTCTCCAGAGGCGAAGGGAAACTTCTTTGCTGACAAAATAGCGAAAACGTATGCTGTGCACCCACCTGGGAAAGAAAAAGCAGTGGTGTACGTGTCTCAAGATCCTGAAGAGGGACTCCAGAGCTCTCCTATGAAGTTTACTCATATACACCAAGACAAGGCACCCAATGATGAGAAAAAGCATTGGCAAGAAACAAGAGCAAAAAAGGATGAAGATGGAGTTTGGAGGAAGAACAAAAAGATCTGTCTACCCCGTCACCTATACCCCTCGGTGACAGAATGGGCACACGGTATCACCCATAGAGGCAAGAACCAGATGAATGACTTGATTTGGAAGACGTATCTGGCACCAGGGATCTCTACTGTCACCCAAAACTATTGCAAGTCCTGCCTTGTGTGTGCAAAATGCAATCCAGCACCACTCCAGAAAGTAACTAAAAAACATTTGGCCAAACCACTCTATCCTTTCCAAAGAATTCAAATTGATCATATTCAAATGCCAAAAGTAGGGAAGTACGAGTATGTACTGGTAGTGACTGACATGTTCTCAGGATGGCCCGAAGCCTGCCAGGGTGACTGTTAAGAGACTGATAACTAAGTTAGTATGCAGATATGGGGTCCCAGAGGTAATTGAGAGTGACCAAGGACCTGCATTCACGGCAGTATTGACGAAGGAGCTATGGACGTTTGTAGGAGCGGATTTGGGTCTACATACCCCATATCACCCTTAGAGCAGTGGAAAAGTAGAAAGACTTAATGGTACCCTGAAAAACAAAATCCTGAAAGCTAGTCAGGAGGTTAAACTTCCCTGGACAGACATTTTGCCTATTGCCTTATATTCAGTCAGAAACACTCCAAGGGGTCCCACTAAACTCACACCATACGAGATTCTTTTTAGGGGGCCTCCAAGGCTGGGTCAATACTTCCCACAACAGCTAGCTTTAGGAAGTGATACTCTTGTGAATTATGTTGTTGCCCTTGCTAAAGAATTGTCAATAACACATGCACGAGTTTTATCATCCATTCCAGATCCAGATTCCAGTGAAGGTGTCCATAATTTCCAACCTGGTGACTACGTGCTGGTAAAGAAGTTCACCAGAAAGACATCCCTGGAACCGAGATTTGAAGGTCCCTACCAAGTGCTCCTGACTACTCCCACTTCTGTCAAACTTGAAGAAAGACCAACGTGGATACACGCCTCCCACTGCAAGAAGTTCACGCCTCCATCAGAGCCTTCTGCATAATGCCGCATATCTTTTACCTTATGTGTTACACAGTTCTACACTCCTTTGTAGGAGCACAACAGGCCGCGATCACCCAAGCAGGGGGGGTGATTACGTTCTGGTATAACACCACTACACATGTTGCTTCTTTTAAATTCGATTATTGTGATGTAGTACAGTGTGACACTTAATGGGCTTCCTCACCTTCCTCAATGAGTCAACCAGCACAATTAAGATCAGGACAACAATATATATGTGTTACAGGTGATGGGTGGGGACAAACATGTAGTTCATGGAGGGCAGTCGGGTGGAACACTGGTGAAGATTGGGGTTATAGACCGAAAACAGCCCTAAATAAACTAGATTCCCATGGCAAACCCCTACTCAACAGGATGACACTCTCCCGTACAAAAGTCATCAAGCCCTGTGATACTATTGGTCAATGTAATCCACTAGTCCTTAACCTGGAGAACCCTCAACCTGGCGATAATGGCACCTATCTACTGGGCACATATGTATATGGTGGGTGTGCTAGTTGTGCCCATCTAGGTGTGTTCAGATTAGCAGACATAAGAGAAATATCGACAAAAGATAGAAACACACACTCAAATTCCCTAATGTTCCGTATTCAAAAACTTAATAAAATGATGGCCATTGCAAACCCCACATTTGAATATATCCTTGCCGTTGAAACAGAGTACACTAAGACCAACTTATGGTTGAAGTGCATGAAATATACCGCCAATCAATATAAGGAGTCTAATTGCTTTGTCTGTGCAGGGGCGAGACCCCACCTAGGATCTGTCCCTCTAGATCTCCCCCCAGATGTGGAAAAAGGTTTCCTGAGTCTGTTCACTAACAAATCCCTTAGTGAATTAAATTGTGAAAACTGGAAAAAGAAGTACCCCATAGTCACAGACACACCTAACCCAGGTCAAGGCATCACCATATATCCAGGAAAATACATCTGTTATACTAGCACTGAGGGGAACACATTTGTGGGTAATTTCACAGAGGGATATTGCAGCAGATATAGTAATGCCACCAGAGAGGACCTGGTCAACCAGACCCAGTCCATTTCTGATGTCTTCTGGATATGTGGGGACATGAAGATCAGAACTCATTTAGAAGGTCAATGCATGGGGGAATGCACACTAGCCAAAGCCATAATGCCCTTCTACATAGCAGCAGAAGGAGAGGAAGCCCTAACGTCAGAAGAGCTACACAGAACAAAAAGAGAGACAAATCCCGAACCCAAAGGCAGTTTTGACCCCCATGTTTACATTGATGCTATAGGAGTCCCAAGGGGGGTACCAGAAGAATTTTAAGCCAGGGATCAAGTCAAAGCAGGTTTTGAGTCATTCATACTACCTCTAGTGACCATAAATAAAAATGTAGACTGGATCAATTAAATCTATTATAACCAACAAAGATTTGTCAATTACACTAGAGAAGCTCTTCAAGGTTTGGCAGATCAGCTAGGCCCTACATCAATAATGGCGTTTCAAAACAGGATGGCCCTTGACTTGATACTGGCAGAGAAAGGAGGTGTTTGTAAAATGGTGAAATCCACATGTTGTACCTACATTCCAGATAATACGTGTCCCACCGGGAAGGTTACGGTAGCCATAAAAAAGCTAGCTTCTCTACAAAAAGAATTAAAAAGGAATTCAGGTGTAGAGGATCCCTGGGACCAATACTTTTCATGGATGAAGGGATGGCAGAGATGGCTAGCTCAGATAGGCATAGTGATCCTTGTGGTCTTAATTGTTGTAGCTATTGTTGTTTGTTGTGTTTTTCCCTGTATAAGGAAGATGATCGAGAAAGGAGTAGAAACGTCAGTCCCCACTTTCCTAGCTCAGGTGGTTAGCTATTCTGTAGATATAGAGCAGCTAGGCCCCCTTCAGTCTTTCACAGTCCCCAGCTAGGCAGTCAGAGTAGGGCGAGTACATCAGGCTCCAATCGAAGTCTGTACCAATGGGGGCAAAGGCTCAGCATTGCTTGTATAGCGGGCAGCAAAAAGAAAAGAGTTGCAGCCAGGTATTGGAGACTGATGGGTTAGGAGTAGGGTCAGAAGGTTAATACAGTATTTAGGGCGGACTGTTGAGGAGGACCTTTTTATCAAATACTTAATTAACCTCTTGACAAGGGATTGTGGGACATATGTCGATTTGCCTTACATAATTCAGGTTTCAGATCATATACATGACACAGATATAAAGATGGCCGCCATTTCCTGTTATCCACACCTTGCTTGGAATGCAAGGAATGTCCAGATGAAAGAAGACCACCATATAAGGGAAGACCCCTGGTCAAGCTAGAAGACCAACCCAAAGATCAGATGACATCACAGACCAAACCATCAGCATGGATCCACTAAATGACGTCCCTCCCATCGTAATGGTTTCATCCACTGGTCAGACCCGCCCATCAACAGCAACACGGATCTCCCCATTCGCTAGCCCATGAACTGCCCCACTAAATGGGCATATCTGAACTTGTGTACACCCCTAGCCTATATCAAGAGGATGCATGAGTCTCCTCAGTCTGTTTGGTGCCATTTCTAGTGACCAAGAAGAGACTTCATATCCAACTGTGTCTGGTGTGAATTCTTTTATGCATGCACTTGGCCTATACCAATTTGGCCAGGCAGTAGGCAACTAGTGATCTCTGGTTAAGAGTTCACCCTAACATGTGCAAAGCAGTAATCAAAGCGAAAGGTGGCAACTTTGAAGAACCTAGAATATAAGACATATTTTCAGTTGTTTCACACTTTAAGTACTTCATTTCACATGTGTTAATTCATAGTTTTGATGCCTTCAATGTGTATCTACAATTTTTAGAGTCATGAAAATAAAGCAAACTCTTTGATTGAGGCGTGTCCAAACTTTTGGTCGGTACTGTTATATATATGCAGATATAATATATTTAAACATGCATTTATAAATACCAAACATATCATTAGTTTGTTGTTGATGGCACCAATGATTGAGAGGCAAAAGGTGCTATGTTCTGTGATTCATCTAAGATAGTTTAACCCCTTAAGGACGGAGCCAGTTTTGTCCTTAATGCCCAGGCCATTTTTTGCAATTCTGACCAGTGTCACTTTATGAGGTTATAACTCTGGAACGCTTCAACGGATCCCGGTGATTCTGACATTGTTTTTTCGTGACATATTGTACTTCATGATAGTTATAAATTTAGAACGATATTTTTTGCTTTTATTTGTGAAAAAAATCGGAAATTTGATGAAAATTTTGCAATTTTCAAACTTTTAATTTTTATGCCCTTAACCCAGAGAGTTATGTCACACAAAACAGTTAAGAACTAACATTTCCCACATGTCTACTTTACATTAGCACAATTTCTGAAACAAAATGTTTTGGGGTTAGGAAGTTAGAAGGGGTCAAAGTTCATCTGCAATTTCCCATTTTTTCAACAAAATACACAAAACCATTTTTTTAGGGACCACATCACATTTGAAGTGACTTTGAGAGGCCTAAGTGACAGAAAATACCTAAAAGTGACACCATTCTCAAAACAGCACCCCTCAAAGTACTCAAAACCACATCCAAGAAGTTTATTAACCCTTCAGGTGCTTCACAGGAACTAAAGCAAAGTGGAATGAAAAAAAGCAAAAAATAAAATTTTACCTAAAATGTTGCTCTACCCCAAATTTATTCACTTTTAGAAGAAATAACACAACAAAATGAACCCCAAAACTTGTTACCCACTTTCTTATGAACGTGCCAACACCCCACATGTGGTCAGAAACCTTTGTTTGGACAAATGGGAGGGCTCGGAACAGGAGCAGCAATATTTGAATGTTGCATTTACAGGTCCGCTAAGGTACCTAAACAGAAGAAACCCCTCACAAGTGATGCCATTTTGGAAAGTGGACCCCTCAAGGCTTCTATCTAGGGGTATAGTGAGCATTTTGGATCCACAGGTACTTCACAGATTTTGATAACGTTACATTGTCACATTGAAAATTTTCATTTTTTTCTCAAAAATGTTGCTTTAGCATCAATTTTTTCACTTTTTCAAGAGGTAATTCCAAAAATTTCACCCCAATGTTTGTTACCCACTTTTTTATGAGTGCGGTGATACCTCACTTGTGGTCTGAAACCTTTGTTTGGAGAATTGGGAGGGCTTGGAACGGAAGGAGCAATATTTGAATTTTGGAAAGGAAATTTGGCTGAAAAAGATTGCGGGCACCATGTCGCATTTGGAGGACCCCTAAGGTATGTAAACAGCAAAAAACCACCACAAGTGACCCCATATTGGAAACTAGGCCCCTCAAGGAATTTATCTAGATGTTTGGTGAGTACCCTGAACCTCCAGGTGCTTTACAGAAGTTTATAATATTGAGCCATGAAAATAAAAAAATAAAATTTTACCACAAAATTGTTATTTCAACCAGGTAGCTTTTTTTTCACAAGGGTAACAGGAAAAAAAATCACCATGAAATTTATTGCACAATTTCTCCTGAGTTTGGTGATATCTTGTACGTGGTGGAAATCAACTGTTTGGGCACACTGCAGGGCTCGGAAGAGAAGGAGTGCAACTTGACTGCAAAATTGGCTGGAATCAATAGCGGACGCCATGTTGCATTAGGAGAGCCCCTGAGGTGCCTAAGCAGTGGAGGCTCCCCCACAAGTGACCCCAATTTTGGAAAATAGACCCCACAAGGAATTTATCTAGATGTTTGGCGAGTACCCTGAACCCCCAGGTGCTTCACAAAAGTTTATAATGTTGAGCTGTGAAAATAAAAAAAATATATTTTTACCACAAAATTGTTACTTCAACCAGATAGCTTTTTTTAACAAGAGTACACGGAAAACTATCAGCATAAAATTTATTGTGCAATTTCTCCTGAGTATGCTGATACCTTATGTGTGGTGGAAATCAACTGTTTGGGTGCACAGCAGGGCTCGGAAGGGAAAAAGTGCCATTTGACTGAACAATTGGCTGGAATAATTAGCGGACGCTATGTCACATTTGGAAAACCCCTAAGGTGCCTAAACAGTGGAGGTCCCCCACAAGTGACCCCATTCTGGAAACAAGACACCTCAAGGCTTTTATCGAGGTGTATATTGAGCATTTTGAATCCACGAATACTTCACAGAATTTGATAAGCTTAGGTTGCCATATTGAAATTTTCATTTTTTTCACAAAAATGTTGATTTAGCGACACATTTCTCACTTTTTCAAGAGGCAACAACAAAACGTGTACTCTACAGGTTGTTATCTAATTTCTTGTGAGCGCAAGGATACCCCACATGTGGCCAAAAACCTTTGTATGGATAAATGGGAGGGCTTGGAATGAAAGGAGCACCATTTGAATTTTGGAAAAGTTGAAGTAAATTGCGCGCACCATGTCACATTAGCAGGGTCCCTTGGGTACCTATACATCAGAAACCCCCCACAAGTGACCTCATTTTGGAAACTAGACCCCTCAAGGATTTTATTCAGGAGTATAGTAAGCATTTTGAATCCACAGGTACTTCACAAAAATGTTGCTAGTACAGTGTCAGCCTTCCTGCAGAGATGTGAGTGTTGTCCATGGGAGAACGCAGCTGCCCATGCCCACGATTTGGGTTCAGGCTGCTGTGGACTTTGGCTCTATTCTACCTGCAGAAAACACTCATCTCCGCAGCATAAATTGACATGCTGAGGCTCGGGAAGCTGCGCCACAGGTCGGTTTATGCTGCAGAGAAGGGAATTTTGTTACTTACCGTAAATTCCTTTTCTTCTAGCTCCTATTGGGAGACCCAGACTATTGGGTGTATAGCACTGCCCTCCGGAGGCCACACAAAGCAATTACACTAAAAAGTGTAAGGCCCCTCCCCTTCTGGCTATACACCCCCAGTGGGATCACTGGCTCACCAGTTTTAGTGCAAAAGCAAGAAGGAGGAAAGCCAATAACTGGTTTAAACAAATTCACTCTGAAGATACGTCGGAGAACTGAAAACCATTCAACATGAACAACATGTGTACCCGAAAAACAACCAAAAATCCCGAAGGACAACAGGGCGGGTGCTGGGTCTCCCAATAGGAGCTAGAAGAAAAGGAATTTACGGTAAGTAACAAAATTCCCTTCTTCGGCGCTCCATTGGGAGACCCAGACGATTGGGACGTCCAAAAGCTGTCCCTGGGTGGGTAAAGAAATACCTCATGTTAGAGCTGCAAAGACAGCCCTCCCCTACGGGGAGGCAACTGCCGCCTGCAGGACTCTTCTACCTAGGCTGGCGTCCGCCGAAGCATAGGTATGCACCTGATAATGTTTGGTGAAAGTGTGCAGACTCGACCAGGTGGCTGCCTGGCACACCTGTTGAGCCGTAGCCTGGTGTCGTAATGCCCAGGACGCACCCACGGCTCTGGTAGAATGGGCCTTCAGCCCTGATGGAACCGGAAGCCCAGCAGAACGGTAGGCTTCAAGAATTGGTTCTTTGATCCATCGAGCCAGGGTGGCTTTGGAAGCCTGCGACCGTTTGCGCTTACCAGCGACAAGGACAAAGAGTGCATCAGAGCGGCGCAGGGGCGCCGTGCGGGAAATGTAGATTCTGAGTGCTCTCACCGGATCTAACAAATGTAAATCCTTTTCATACCGGTGAACCGGATGAGGACAAAAGGAAGGTAAGGAGATATCCTGATTAATATGAAACGAGGATACTACCTTAGGGAGAAACTCCTGAATGGGGCGCAGCACTACCTTGTCCTGGTGGACCACCAGGAAGGGAGCCTTGGATGACAGCGCTGCTAGCTCAGACACTCTCCGAAGAGACGTGATCGCTACCAGAAAGGCCACTTTCCGTGATAGTCGAGAGAGTGAAACATCCGTCAGAGACTCGAAAGGCGGCTTCTGGAGAGCAACTAGTACCCTGTTCAGATCCCATGGATCTAACGGCCGCTCGTACGGGGGGACGATATGACAAACCCCCTGCAGGAACGTGCGTACCTGCGGACGTCGTGCTAGACGCTTCTGAAAAAACACCAATAGCGCCGAGACTTGCCCTTTAAGGGAGCCGAGCGACAAGCCCTTTTCCAACCCAGATTGCAGGAAGGAAAGAAAAGTAGGCAATGCCAATGGCCAGGGGGACACTCCTTGTACAGAGCACCAGTAAAAGAAAATCTTCCACTTCCGTGGTAGATCTTAGCAGACGTGGGCGTCATAGCCTGTCTCATGGTGGCAACGACCCCTTGGGATAATCCTGATGACACTAGGATCTAGGACGCAATGGCCACACAGTAGGTTCAGGGCCGTAGAATTCAGATGGAAAAACGGCCCTTGGGACAGTAAGTCTGGCCGGTCTGGTAGTGCCCACGGTTGACCGACCGTGAGATGCCTGTCGCCAGAGCTCTTTGATCGTCATGAAAACCGGGACCTTGCTGTTGTGCCGATTCGTGAAACCCGTCCGGGTGCAGAGACCATTCTCCTGCGTCCACGCCCTGGTGACTGAGGAAGTCTGCTTCCCAGTTTTCTACGCCCGGGATGTGAACTGCGGATATGGTGTATGCTCTGTCTTCCACCCCTAGCAGAATCCGGCGGACTTCCTGGGAGGCTCGCCGACTGCATAGTCCGCCTTGGTGGTTGATGTATGCCACCGCTGTGGATTGTCCGACTGAATTCGGATCTGTTTGCCTTCCAGCCACTGCAGGAAGTCTTGCAGGGCAATATACACTGCCCAGAGCTCCAGACAATTGATCTGAAGAGTGGACTCCTCTGAAGAGAGTCCTTGAACGTCTGAGAAAGGGGGACGTTCCTGTGTAGGGACATCGACTTCCCCTCCCATTAGCGAAGAATGTTCTATTGAAGTGGACGCAGATGAAACTGCGTGAAAGGGACTGCCTCTGGATGAGGTGTCTCCTTGAAGGAGAGACTGCACCCCCGTCTGTAGTGACCGCTGTTTGTCCAGTGGAAGCTTCACCATCGCTGAGAGAGTGTGAAACCCCAAGCTAAGATATGCCAGCGATTGGGTTTAACTTTGAAAAGTTGAGGACCCACCCGAAACTCTGGGAAGTCTCCAGCGCCATGTTCAGGCTGTGTTGGCATGCCTCTTAAAAGAGTGCCTTGACAGGTAGATGGTCTAAGTAAGGGATCACAGGGTGACCCTGAGAGTGCGGGAGTGGTCCCACTGCTGCCATGAACTTGGTGAAAACCCGTGGGGCTGTCGCCAGACCGAAGGGTAGGGCTACGAACCGAAGATGCTCGTCTTCAATAACGAATCGTAGCAAACGCCGGTGCTCTGGAGCAATCGGCACGTGGAGATAAGCATCCTGATGACTATTGATGCTAGGAAATCTCCTTGAGACATTGAGGCAATGACGGAGCGGAGGGATTCCATCCGGGACCGCCTGGTTTTCACGTGCTTGTTGAGCAGTTTAAGGTCCAGAACGGAACGGAAGGAGTCGTCCTATTTTGTCACCCCGACCAGATCGGAGTAAAAAGTGTCTCTTGTTCCTGAGGAGGAACCGGGATTACGACTCCTACTGCCTGCAGAAGAGCCTCGGCTCGGCCGGTGAGGAAGTTTTTGCGACAAACTGTCTCTCACCCACCGGCCATTGACCTGTGGCAGTTAAATGTCGCTAAAGCGGGGGAGTCTGCCACCGACCGCGGACGCGGAGAGAGAGGGCTGAAAGTCATGAGGAAACCGCCTTGGTAGCGGTTCCTCCGGCTGCCTTCTCCGGGCGCGATTGAGCCCGCCAGGAACCTGCGCCCCTCTGAGCCTTTTGAGTCCTGTTGGACGAGGGCAATTGGGACGTGCCCGAGCCTGGGAAGGACCGAAACCTCGACTGTCCCTTCTCCTGATGGGTCTTGTTTGATAGCTGGGGTAAGGAAGAATCCGTACCCTTGGACAGTTGAATGATTTAATCCAACCGCTCACGAAACAGTCTGTCACCAGATAAAGGCAATCTGGTTAAGCACTTTTGTGGAAGCAGCATCTGCTTCAATCCCTTAACACTAGGAGCGTAACAACACGGAGTTGGCGGACGCCACTGACGTACGGCTCGTAGAGTCCAGGACAGCATAAACAGCTTGAGTCGCAATGCCGACATTGCGAGGTGAAGGACGCTACTGCGGCCAAGATGTACATGTGACCGCGTCCCTCTGCGCAATACTAGCTGAAATAGCTTGGAGTGCCTCTATGGCTGCGAATGCCGGGGCAACCGACCCGCCGATAGCTTCATAGACAGATTGCAACCAGAGGGCTATCTGTCTGTCAATGGCATCGTTAAGTGAAGTCCCATCTTCCACTGCAACTATAGATCTAGCCGCAAGCCTGGAGATTGGGGGATCCACCCTTGGAGCGCTTGAGCACGTCAGGGGGGAAGAGACAACGCGTATCCTCAATACGGTTGGAGAAAACGCTTATCGGGATAAGCGTGGTGTTCCTGGACTGCTTCTCTGGAGTCAGAGTGACCAGAAAAGTACTCAATATACGCTTGAGATACCGAAATAGGGATTTCTCCTGCTGTGAAGCTGACCCCTCCACTGGAGGAGTTGAGGGAGAAATACCCAACCTTCCATTGATGGACGCTATAAGATTATTCACTATAGCGTCACCATCCGGTGTATCCGGATTGAGAGCGGTCTCAGGATCAGAGTCCTGAACAGCTACGTCTGCATCATCATACAGAGAGTACTGTGATGAAGTCGAGGGCCGTTCTTAGGGAGCTCGCTTAGGCCGTCTGGGACTGTCGTCCGTGTCAGAGCCTGCACCCTGGGATGCATGGGACCCTCCTGGAGCCATGATTTGTTTCGAAATCAGGGTGGCCAGGGGCATTGAATCAACATTGCCCAAGGTCTGTCTGGACTGCAAAGTCTGTAAGATGTTAGTCATAGTCACAGACAATATATCAGCGGAAACTGCAACTCCGTCCCTGTCCCTGGACAGGGATCACAGGTGGTTCTTTTGGCCACCTGTAGCAGAGACCCCGTTGAGTAATTGCACACACTGGGGGTCCTGGAACAGTATCGCATGCAGTACAAGCAGCATAGAAAGCCTGTGCCTTGGCACCCATGCTTTTTTTTTTTTTTTTTTGCTGTTGCTGTCTAGCCATCTAGGAGCATTAGCCAAGAATAGCGACCGTACAGTGCAATGTATGGCATACAAGCATGAAGTACAATAAACACTTCAGCACATGCAGTACAAGGAGCATATAAAGCCTGTGCCTTGGCACCTTTGCTTTTCTGCTGCCGTTGTCTAGTTATTCAGGAGCATTAGCCAAGAAAAGCGACATACAGTGAATGTATAGCATACAAGCATGAAAATAACCACTGCAGCACATGCAATCCAAGCAGCATTGAAAGCTTGTGCCTTAGCACCCTTGCTTTTCTGCTGCTGTTGTCTAGTCATCAAGGAGCATTAGCCAAGAATAGCGACATGCAGTGAATGTACAAGCATGAAAACAAACTCTGCAGTACATGCAATCCAAGCAGCATTGAAAGCTTGTGCCTTAGCACCATTGCTGTTTGCTGCCGCTGTCTAGCCATCTAGGCGGGTAGACAGCCAAGAATAGCCCTTACAGTGCAATGTAAAGCATACAAGCATAAAGGACACATGACACTGCAGCACATGCAAGACAAGCAGCATATAGAGTCTGTGCTTTAGCACCCCTGATCTTTTGCTGCTGTTTCTAGGTCTGCATCCTGAATAGCGACCGTACAAAAGTACAACAGGACACTTCGGCATTAGTGGGTCAGCACTTTAGTTGCCGCTTACCGCCCGCACAAAAGCGGGTGTGTGGCGCCGGAATCCTGTGCTGGCAGCTCAGCGCTTGTCTCCGTTTTCCCGCTCTGCGTGCCGGAATGGCTGCCGGCGTCCAGAGGAGAGGGGCGGGCCGAGGGCGTGCCCGAGACAAGAGCGGGAACCCGGCGCCCACTGTGTCTAGTGAAGGGGGCTGGAGCATGCAAATAAGGCTCCAGCCCTCGGCGCTGCTATAGAACAGCGTCTCTCCCTTTCCCTGAGTGACAGGGTGGGGGCGGGAACGAAGCGGCGCTAGGCCGCAAAAGCCGGGGACTAAAGTTAGAAGCGCCGCCGCCGTAAAAGCGCGGTCGGCGCGTCCCCGGCGCACTACAAGTCGCAGCTGCGCCGCCGCTCCAGGGGTGGTCGGCGCGGCGGTCCCCACACGTAAAGTCCCCCAGTAATCTGCAGGGACTATAAGCCCAGCGCACAGCGCTACAGTCCCCGGCGCACTAGCACACCCAGCAAGCCTGGAGTGTGCGTGGCCTGCCATACGGGGACACAGAGTACCTGAAAGTTGCAGGGCCTTGTCCCTGAACGGCACTCCCGCTCCACATCCAGCAGGTTCTATGGGTCTGTGGATGGAGCCCGGCCTCAGGGCTTGGTGGCCGGAAAGATCCCACTTCCTCAGAGCCCCTCAGGGGGATGGGGAAGGAAAACAGCATGTGGGCTCCAGCCTCCGTACCAGCAATAGGTACCTCAACCTTACAAACCGCAAGTGGGGTGAGAAGGGAGCATGCTGGGGGCCCTAGTATGGGCCCTCTTTTCTTCCATCCGATATAGTCAGCAGCTACTGCTGACTAAACAGTGGAGCTTATGCATGGATGTCTGACCTCCTTCGCACAAAGCAGAAAACTGGTGAGCCAGTGATCCCACTGGGGGTGTATAGCCAGAAGGGGAGGGGCCTTACACTTTTTAGTGTAATTGCTTTGTGTGGCCTCCGGAGGGCAGTGCTATACACCCAATCGTCTGGGTCTCCCAATGGAGCGCCGAAGAAAAGAAACACAGTGGGCACGGGATTTCTAAAAATCCTTCCACTGTGCTTCTACTGCACAACGCAGCGTTATGGACGCAGGGAAAACACTCTGCGCCCAAAATGCTGCAAACCCTGATTGTGGGCACACAGCGTAAAATGCTACAATGGATGAATGGATAGATGTCAAACATATATATAATGTCCACCCCCCTCTGCAGATTCTAAGCTGGCGCCCTTTAGTGCCTTTCATGTGACACTAAAGGGTGCCTAGCCTTGTATTTAGCCCAAAAGAAAAAAAAAATAATTAAAATAAATGACGTGGGGTCCCCCCTATTTTTGATAGCCAGCTAGGGTAAAGCAGACAGCTGTAGCCTGCAAACCACAGCTGACAGCTTCATCTTGTCTGGTGATCAATTTGGAGGGCTCCCCAAGCTGTTTTTTTTTTTTTTTAATTATTTATAAATAAATAATTAAAAAAAACAAAACAAACGTGGGGTCCCCCCAAATTAGATCACCAGCCAAGGTGAAGCTGACAGCTGGGGTCTGGTATTCTCAGGATGGGAAGAGCCATGGTTATTGGACTCTTCCCAGCCTAAAAATAGCAGGCCGCAGCCGCCCCAGAAATGGCGCATCCATTAGATGCGCCAATTCTGGCGCTTCGCCCCAGCTCATCCCGCGCCCTGGTGCGGTGGCTAACGGGGTAATAAATGGGGTTGATACCAGATGTGTAATGTCACCTGGCATCAAGCCCAGCAATTAGTTATGTCACGGCATCTATCAGATACCCGACATAACTAATTGACAGTAATAAAAAAAAAAATTGACAACAAAAAAAAATTTGAAAAAAGACTCCCCAAAACATTCCCTGATTAGCCAATTTATTGAAAAGAAAAGAAAATCTGCTGTAATCCATTTGGACGTCCCACGTCGACTCTGGACCTTCTAGAATATGGGGGACACGTTCAGGGAACGTATCCCCCATTTTCTAGGTGTGAGGACCCTCCATTTGAGGAGAGTGGGTGCAATGAATCTGCACCCACCCTCCCTGGGTCACAGCTGCAGAGTGCGAGCAGCAGCAGCAGCCAGCGTCCTGAACACAGGAAGCTGTCAGCTGCTCGGCACATGTGACCGGCGTCTGCTGTGAAGGAGGAGGGGGCCGCGGGGGATCAGCGCTCCGACAGGTATGTAGGACACCGGGGAACACCGGGGTGGGGATAGGGGGTGACTTGGCAGGGCCTGGGGAGCAGGTTTCTGTCGCATGTGTTATGGCACATACGACAGAAACCATAGGAAGTGTGAATGCGGCCGGCGCGCTGCTATGCTCGGCGGTGCGCGCGGCCATCTTGGATTTTCGGGAGGGGCACTTTGGGGACACCAGGGGACCGGAGGGAACCGAGAAAGAGATTTATCTCCCATCTGACATGTTTGATCATGCCAGATGGGAGATAAATCATTTTTTACCGGCGCAGTCATTTACTATAACTTGATGATCGGTATACGGTGGTATACCGGTCATCACGTGACTGGGGACCGGAAAAGCCGGCCCGAATCATGATCTCCTGGGTCTCAGCTACCCCCGGTAGCTGAAACCCCGGAGATTTTCTGACGCTGGGGGGCGCTATACACTTTTTTCTGCCCGCCGTTTTAAAACGGCAGAAAGGAATAAGTACCCTTTTTTGGTGCCGTTTTAAAACGTAACGCGGTCGTAATGGGGTTAATCATTAGTGTAATTATTTACAGTTTATTCAGGGTCAAACACCATCTTCACAAAACTATTTACCCTTTATGGTCATCTTGAAGACAATTTTAACAGCATAATGTAGGAGCAGAGAATCCGATTCCAATGATATGTTACTTATTAGGCTGTGTGTTGTGGTTTCAATAGAACCAGTTTTTTATTAGTAGGATATAATGACTGCCAGACTAGGTCTCACATGCAGGGCAGTCAGGCTAATTAGTGTAACTTCGGCCCAACCACTGAATAGAAGCTTGCTGACAATGTACAGTACACAGGAAGCTGCCAATCAGGGGTTGTAGACGTGGTTATACAAAGCGCAACACTGCTACATTTATACCAGAGAAAACAGAAATTCTATCAAAACTGCCCCAAGCAGTCCAGTAAGTGACACACTGCTGGAATCAGACGCTCTGCTACTCTAAAATGTCCTGACAGATTTCCTTAAAACTGATTTAATTTTAGATTGTGTTTATTTAACCAACCTCTTTGTCTAGTAAATTGCCTTACCCGGACAGCAGGTCTCCCAGTCTGTGGATGAAGCCTTAAGGTGGCTTTACACACTGCAACATCGCAAACATCGCTGTAACGTCACCGGTTTTGTGACGTTATAGCGACCTCCCCAGCGACATTGCAGTGTGTGAAACACATCAGCGACCTGGCCCCTGCTGTGAAGTTGCTGATCGCTACAAATCGTTCAGGACCATTCTTTGGTCCTTTGTTTCCCGCTGTGCAGCAAAGTGTCAGTGTGTAAAGGGGACTTTACAGCGACTTCGTTAGCGACTTCCCTTTCAAAAAGCTGCTTTAAAACGTCCCCAATGACTAGCTAGGTCGTTCTGCAGGTCTGGATCGCTGTTGCGTCGTTGGCCAGGTTTGCCTATTTGACAGCTCACCAGCGACTCACCAGAGACTTTGTAGCGATCCTGCCCAGGTTGGGATCGCTGGTGGGATCGCTAGAAAGTCTCAGTGTGTAAAGGGGCCTTTACTCTTCTGAGAGGTTTTGATTGACTAGTATTTGTGTCTGCATAAAAATTATATAAAAATAAAAAAAAATTAGGAACAATTTCATGACCAAGGGTGCTCCAGACACTGCAAAAATGTTCATTCAAAAAGCAGGTTAGATTCTTAAGTTTATGAAATCCGTGTTAGCAATGAGTATGCCATAAATGTTATGGCAAATGAACTACAAGTTAGTTAATAAAAAAAATAAATAAATAAAAGAAAATACCAGAAATTGAGGAAAAACCCACTCTTCCCAGAGTTGTCAGGAGTGGTGATGCAATGTGTTATAGAAGTTACAAATTAAAAAGATGGTTGCACATTTTATATATCAAAAGTATGTATAAAAATTGGCAACTATTGTAATGTATCTTAGAGAAATCGGATTCTGCTTGCCCAGGGCTCATTATTCATTCTCAGTATTCCCAATTCAAGTAAAAGCTGCATTCAGTGAAGACAGTGTTACATTACTGATATAGAAGATGGCAGCTGCTACTGGTAACATTATGTATAGAGGAGAGAAGAGAAGGAGACGCTAGAGCCAAAGCTCTTCTCGCCCCTTTACATAGAATCCTATCACCAGCTGCTGTCATCTCCTACAAAGATTGACATCTGTTATGTGTTCTGGAGACACTCCTGCATTTGACATACAAATACTGATGGAACAATGATGCAAAAAAGAAGATTTTTGAGTACTTACCGTAAAATCTCTTTCTCGGAGTCTTCATTTGGAGACACAGGAAACAATGGGTATATGCTGCTGCCACTAGGAGGCGACACCAGGCAAAAAATAAAAGTTTAACTCCTCCTCTGCAGTATATACCCACTTACTGGCAGGAAGTTATTCAGTTAGTGATAAAGCACTAGGAGGAGAAGTAGTTCTGGTAATTAGTTGAATTATATCTCTTTGAATGTGTAGTATGTATATATATATGTATGTATGTATGTATGTATGTATGTATGCATGCATGCATGCATGCATGTATTATGAGATAGATAGATAGATATATATATATCTCATACATACATACATACATACATATATACATACTACACATTCAAAGAGATATAATTCAACTAATTACCAGAACTACTTCTCCTCCTAGTGCTTTATCACTAACTGAATAACTTCCTGCCAGTAAGTGGGTATATACTGCAGAGGAGGAGTTAAACTTTTATTTTTTGCCTGGTGTCGTCTCCTAGTGGCAGCAGCATATACCCATTGTTTCCTGTGTCCCCCAATGAAGACTCCGAGAAAGATTTTACGGTGAGTACTCAAAAATCTTCTTTTCTCTTTCGTTTCATTGGGGAACACAGGAAACAATGGGATGTCCTAAAGCAGTCCCTTAGAGTGGGAAGTCTGTTATAGATTTACATTAAACATCTATATATATAATTGCCTTATTCTGTCTGTCTGTCTGTCTGTCATGCTCCAAAATTGTGTCCTTACGGTGACATGTCCTTACGGTGACACAAAGCTGATTGGCCGCTGGGCTCGCCATGGCCCCGCCCCCCCGCACGGATTGGCCGCTCGCCTCGCCTCGGCTCCTCCCCCCGCACGGATTGGCCGCTCGCCTCGCCTCGGGTCCGCCCCCCCGCACGGATTGGCCGCCACTCACACCCAGACCCAGACCCAGACCCAGACCCAGACCCAGACCCAGACCCAGACCCAGACCCACACCCAGACCCACACCCAGACCCAGACCCACACCCAGACCCACACCCAGACCCACACCCAGACCCACACCCAGACCCACACCCAGACCCACACCCAGACCCACACCCAGACCCACACCCAGACCCACACTCAGACCCACACTCAGACCCACACTCAGACCCACACTCAGACCCACACTCAGACCCACACTCAGACCCACACTCAGACCCACACTCAGACCCACACTCAGACTCACACTCAGACTCACGCACACTCACACGCACACTCACACTTACACGCACACTCACACTTACACGCACACCCAGACTCACACGCACACCCAGACTCACACGCACACTCACTCACACGCACACTCAGACTCACATGCACACTCAGACTCACATGCACACTCAGACTCACATGCACACTCATACTCATACTCAGACTCACACGCACACTCACACGCACACTCAGACTCACACTCAGACTCACACGCACACTCACACGCACACTCACACGCACACTCACACGCACACTCAGACTCACACGCACACTCAGACTCACACGCACACTCAGACTCACACTCAGACTCACACGCACACTCACACGTACACTCACACGTACACTCACACTCAGACTCACGCACACTCAGACTCACATGCACACTCAGACTCAGACGCACACTCATACTCATACTCAGACTCACACGCACACTCAGACTCACACGCACACTCAGACTCACACTCAGACTCACACGCACACGCACACTCACACTCAGACTCACACGCACACTCAGACTCACACGCACACTCAGACTCACACTCAGACTCACACGCACACTCACACGCACACTCACACGCACACTCACACGCACACTCAGACTCACACGCACACTCAGACTCACACGCACACTCACACGCACACGCAGACTCACACGCACACTCACACGCACACTCACACACACTCAGACTCAGACTCACATGCACACTCATACTCAGACTCACACGCACACTCAGACTCACACGCACACTCACATGCACACGCACATGGACACGCACACGCACACTCACACGCACACTCACACGCACACTCACACGCACACTCAGACTCACACGCACACTCACACGCACACTCAGACTCACACGCACACTCAGACTCACACGCACACTCAGACTCACACGCACACTCACACGCACACTCACACGCACACGCACACTCAGACTCACACGCACACTCAGACTCAGACTCACAGGCACACTCTGACTCAGACTCACACGCACACTCATACTCACACTCAGACTTACACTCAGACTCACACGCACACTCACACGCACACTCACACGATGGAGCACGATGGGGAGTGCGCAGCATGGGGGATGGAGCACGATGGGGAATGCGCAGCATCGGGGATGGAGCACGATGGGGAATGCACAGCATGGGGGATGGAGCACGATGGGGAATGCGCAGCATGGAGGATGGAGCACAATGGGGAGTGGGGATGGAGCACGATGGGGGGTGCGCAGCATGGGGGATGGAGCACGATGGGGGGTGCGCAGCATGGGGGATGGAGCACGATGGGGGGTGGACCACGATGGGGGGGTGCACACCTTCCCCCAAAACACACACACACACACTGCCACACACGCATTGCACAACACACCACACACACACTGGGAACCACAAACACCACCCTACACAGACACCCACACACACACAGACAACGCCGCAGACACACAACACCCAACACACAAACACCGCGGCACACACAAATATATGCACATACCGCACAACACACACATTGCACAAAACATACCTCCCCCCAAAACACACACACACATACACAAACCGCGCAACACACATACACACAACGATACAGACACACAGCGCTCCACAAATAACGACACACAACACAACACACAAACAACACCGCTCTCACCCCCCGCTACACCCAGACAACACCCAGAACATGTACAGCCCCTACACAAACACTTGGTAACTACACACAACAACATCTATATATATAACAAAAATCATACATTAACTACACAATTCTAGAATACCCGATGCGTAGAATCGGGCCACCTTCTAGTTCTTAATAAAACCTTACTGACTAAGCTTGCTTCAGCCGAAGAGCAGGTGTTTACTTTGTAAAACTTGGATCAATTGTGAAACTAGGACAGGTGTGCATTTAGGAAAATTGTAAGGAAGAAGTTGATGGTGTACAACCTAGGACAAGGACGTTTCCACTGCTCGTGTGGAATGAACCTATACTCTTAAAGGGTTGTCTTTTATTTTAGTCAGTGTGACTATAAAATGACAGCACGCATCTGTCTAGCTAAAGTAAATCTTGAGGTGGCTAGGCCCTAGCGATGTCCGTTATGCATGATTAAAAAGAAGTCTGATCGTCTAACGTCATTGTATGAATTAAGATATGTGCGTATTGTTCTAATCAGGTCTAGTTTTGTAGTGCGGTTTCTATGGTATGAGGTAGTGTTGAACAAAACGAGAGAATGATGATTTTCTCGCCTATGTGAAATGACAAAACTGCCTTGGGAACGAAAGTAATTAACCGAAAACTGATTACTCTAAAAACAATTTATATTTTTAAACATTAAAAAAAGAGAATTTTGTTTACTTACCGTAAATTCTTTTTCTTATAGTTCCGTATTGGGAGACCCAGACCATGGGTGTTTAGCTTCTACCTCCGGAGGACACACAAAGTACTACACTTAAAAGTGTAGCTCCTCCCCCTGAGCTTATACACCCCCTGGTGAGCAGACCCAGCCAGTTTAGTGCAAAAGCTGAAGGAGAATAGCCACCCACAAGTAGAACAGAGCAAAAGCCGGAACAACCGGAGACTCTGTCCACAACAACAGCCGGTGATAACACGCGGAACAAGAAAATTGACAACAGGCAACAGGGAGGGTGCTGGGTCTCCCAATACGGAACTATAAAAAAAAGAATTTACGGTAAGTAAACAAAATTCTCTTTTTCCTTATCGTTCCTTTGGGAGACCCAGACCATGGGACGTTCCAAAGCAGTCCCTGGGTGGGAATAAACCAAAAAAAAGGCAAGAAGTAGGCAGAACCTAACTTCACAATGGGGGACAGCCGCCTGAAGGATGCGTCTGCCCAAGCTCGCATCTGCCGAAGCAAGAGCATGCACTTGGTAGTGCTTCGAAAAGGTATGCAGGCTAGTCCAAGTGGCAGCCTGACAGACTAGTTGAGCCGTAGCCTGGTGCCTGAAAGCCCAAGAGGCACCAACAGCTCTGGTCGAATGTGCTTTGATCCCCGGCGGGGGAGGCACCTGAGAACTCTGGTAGGCGTCCGAAATGGTCGATCTAATCCAACGGGCCAAGGTCGGCTTAGAAGCAGAGAAGTCCTTGCGCCGACCTGTGGTTAGCACAAAAAGAGAAGTGCACCGCCTAAGAGCAGCCGTGCGAGACACATAGATCCGGAGCGCACGCACCAGATCCAGAGTATGCAGCGCTTTTTCAAAGCGATGAACAGGAGCCGGACAAAAGGAAGGTAGGGTAATGTCCTGGTTAAGGTGGAAAGGAGAGACCACCTTAGGAAGAAAATCCGGAGTCGGACGGAGAACCACCTTGTCTTGATGATAAACTAAAAAAGGTGACTCCGAAGAGAGCGCGGCCAAATCAGAGACTCTCCTGGGGGACGTTATGGCCACCAGAAAAACCACTTTCTGTGAAAGACGATGCAAAGAGACCTCACTAAGAGGCTCAAAGGGGGGTTTCTGCAAAACCGTGAGAACTAAATTAAGGCCCCAGGGATCCAAGGGCCGCCGGTAAGGCGGAATGATGTGAGACGCGACTTGCATGAAGGTGCGGACCTGAGCCAGCCGAGCGAGACGCCGCTGGAACAGAACTAACAGAGCTGAGATTTGTCCCTTGAGAGCTGAGGGACAGTCCAAGCTGGAGACCGGATTGTAGAAAAGACAGAAGGGTTGGCAAGGAGAATGGCCAAGGAGGATGGTCAGTAGAGCGACACCAGGACAGGAAAATTTTCCAAGTCCTGTGATAGATCTTAGCGGAGGAAGACTTACAGGCCCGAGTCATAGTGGAGATGACTTCAGGAGGGATACCAGAAGTCGTCAAGATCCAGGACTCAAGAGCCACGCCATCAATTTGAGAGCCGCAGAATTCAGGCGGAAAAACGGACCTTGTGAGAGTAGGTCTGGACGGTCCGGGAGATGCCACGGCATCTCTACGGACAGATGGAGCAGGTCTGGATACCAAGCTCGCCTGGGCCAGTCCGGTGCAATGAGGATGACTCGACGGCCCTCCATTTTGATCTTGCGCAGAACTCTGGGCAAGAGAGCTAGAGGGGGAAACACGTAGGACAGTCGAAACTGGGACCAGTCTTGAACCAGTGCGTCCGCGGCGAATGCCTGAGGGTCGTGGGAGCGAGCCACGTAAACGGGAACCTTGTTGTTGTGACGGGATGCCATTAGGTCCACGTCCGGAGTGCCCCATTTGCGGCAGATTGACTGAAACACTGCCGGGTGCAGGGAACACTCGCCACCGTCCACGGTTTGACGGCTGAGATAATCTGCCTCCCAGTTTTCCACGCCTGGGATGTGGACTGCGGATATGGTGGACTTGGAGTCCTCCGCCCATTGAAGGATGCGTTGTACTTCCAACATCGCCAGGCGGCTGCGTGTCCCGCCTTGGTGATTGATGTAGGCAACCGCTGTCGCATTGTCTGACTGGACTCGAATGTGCCTGCCCGCCAACAGGTGGTGAAAAGCTAGGAGAGCTAGAAGCACGGCTCTGGTTTCCAGCACATTGATTGAAAGGGCTGACTCGGACGGAGTCCAAGTGCCCTGCGCTCTGTGGTGGAGATATACCGCTCCCCAGCCGGATAGACTGGCATCCGTGGTGAGAATCACTCAGGACGGGGCCAGGAAGGAGCGCCCCTGGGACAGGGAGAGGGGCCGAAGCCACCACTGAAGAGAGCTCCTGGTTTGTGGCGACAGAGCCACTAACCTGTGTAAGGAGGAAGGCCGCTTGTCCCAACAGCGGAGAATGTCCAGCTGCAGGGGGCGCAGATGGAACTGGGCAAAGGGAACAGCCTCCATGGACGCCACCATTTGACCCAGCACCTGCATCAGACGCCTGAGGGTATAACGGCGGGGCCTCAGCAGAGAGCGCACCGCTAGCAGGAGGGACTGCTGTTTGACTAAGGGCAACTTCACAAGTGCCGTCAAGGTCTCGAACTGCATCCCTAGGTACGCTAGAGTGGAGAGAGTGAGCGAGACAATCCGCTGACAGTCTGCGCTGGATGAAGCCTTGACTAGAAGGTCGTCCAGGTAAGGAATCACTGCCAACCCCTGGAGGTGCAGAACTGCAATCACTGCTGCCATGACCTTGGTGAATACCCGAGGGGCCGTGGCCAACTCGAAGGGGAGAGCCACGAATTGAAAGTGATCTTATACTGCAAAACGTAGCCAACGCTGGTGTGACACTGCAATTGGCACATGCAGATAGGCATCTCTGATGTCGATGGATGCAAAGAAATCCCCTTGGGACATAGAGGCAATGACCGATCGCAGAGACTCCATGCGAAAGCGCCGCACCTGAACATGCTTGTTGAGAAGCTTCAGATCCAGGATGGGCTGGAAGGTACCGTCCTTTTTGGGAAGTAGGAAGAGACTTGAGTAGAAACCTCTGAACCGTTCCCGGGCGGGAATTGGTACAATTACTCAGTTTGCCTGCAAGGATGCCACGGCCTGTGAGAAGGCGGCGGCCTTGGAGCAGGGGGGAGTTGAGAGAAAAAAAATCTGTTTGGCGGACTGGAAGAGAATTCTATCCTGTAGCCGTGGGAGATGATATCTCTCACCCACTGATCGGAGACGTGTTGAAACCAAGCGTCGCCAAAGTGGGAGAGCCTGCCACCGACTAAGGACGTTGCTGGGGCGGGCAGATAGTCACGAGGAGGCTGCCTTAGTGGCAGCAGCTCCTGCGGTCTTCTGTGGATGCGCTTTTGTGCGCCAGTTGGATTTCTGGTCCTTGGCTGAGTTAGCGGACGAGACCGAGGGCTTAGAGGACGACCAGTTGGAGGAATGAAAGGAGCGAAACCTCGACTGATTCCTACTCTGGACAGGTTTCCTGGCTTTAGTTTGAGGCATGGAAGTACTCTTCCCGCCAGTAGCTTCCTTAATAATTTCATCCAGCTGTTCTCCGAACAGCTGGGACCCAGCAAAAGGGAGCCCAGCAAGGTACTTCTTTGAAGATGCATCTGCCCTCCACTCTCGAAGCCACAAGATTCTGCGGATAGCGAGGGAATTAGCCGAAGCCACCGCAGTGCGGTGAGAAGCCTCCAGCATGGCAGACATGGCATAGGATGAAAAGGCCGAAGCTTGGGAAGTTAAGGCATCCATTTCGGGCATAGATTCCCTGGTGAGGGAATGCATCTCCTCTAGAGAAGCAGAGATGGCCTTGAGAGCCCACACTGCTGCAAAAGTCGGAGAAAACGCGGCCCCCGCCGCTTCATACACGGATTTGGCCAGAAGGTCAATCTGGCGGTCAGTGGAATCCTTAAGGGAAGTGCCATCAGCCACCGACAACGGTCCGGGCTGCGAGCCTAGACACCGGAGGGTCTACCTTTGGGGACTGAGCCCACTCCTTGACCACCTCAGGTGGAAAGGGAAAACTGTCATCAGAACCACGCTTTGGGAAGCGCTTGTCAGGACAGGCCCTGGGCTTGGTCACAGCGGCCTGAAAACTGGAGTGGTTAAAGAACACACTCTTTGCTCTCTTAGGCAAGGTAAACTGGTGCTTTTCTGCCAGAGAGGGTTGCTCCTCTGATACTGACGGATTGAGATCCAGTACAGAATTAATAGAAGCAATCAAGTCACTAAGATCTGAGTCACCTTCGGACCGATCAATGGGGCACATGGAGTTAGCCTCCGAGCCCCCTGTAAAGGCATCCTCCTCATCCTGCGAGTCCGTCTCTTGAATCAGAGCCGCGGGAGGAGGAGGCAGAGGAAACCCAACGTCTCTTCTGAGGACGGGGTCTGGGGCCTGATGATGAATCCTCTGTGAGCTCCGGTCCTGAGAGAGCCCTAGCAGCAGATGCACCCTGTGAGGGGGGCTGATGCATATTCAGCAAAGTCCTGGACAGAAGTCCCATGGACTCAGCAAAAGACTGGGAGATAGACCTAGAAAAGTATTCTACCCAAGCCGGGGGTTCAGCCACAGGAGCAGGAGCAGCCTGAGAGACCACTGGGGGTGAGACTCCAGGCTGTGGCACTGCCAAGTTAGAGCAGGCATCACAATGTGGGAAGGTGCTCGGTTCAGGCAGCAGGAGCTTACATGCAGCGCATACAGCATAAAGCTTTGGGGCCTTGCTCCTCGTGTGAGACATGCTGCTGGAGTGGGGGCTCTGCCAGAGAATGAACCCCAGAGAGTATATACAGAGGTCCACAACCGGAGACCGGTTGTGGCTTACCAAACCGCTGGAGCGGTGTTGTGTGCCCTCCAGATCCCGAAGCCCGGACCCCCAAGCACAGCACCTCAGCAGAGATGCTGCAGACCAGCGCTGCAATGACTGATCGCAGAGAGAACGCTGAGAAAATGGCCGCCGGAGCGAAGAGAGGGGGCGGGACTTGCTTGAGGAGCGGGATCTGAAGGGCCATAGAGACCTACAGGGGAGGGGACACACACTGCAGTGGGGAGTGTCTCTCCCCTGTACAGAACGGCCGCCGGGAGGAGCCGAGCCTGTCCCTCTGCATGAGTGACATGCGACGGCACTGAAACAGAAACTAGGCCTCCGGCGAAGCCGGGGCCTAAATTTGAGCGGTCCGGCCGACGCGCAGGCACCATCGGTGCGGTTCTCAGGCGACAGCTAGAGAACCCGCCGGAAATGTCAGTAAACACAATAAGGACACTCTCCCCCAACAATAAAGTACAGGGACCCCGAAATCTAAACGTCTCAGGTACTTATATGCTGAGACGCAGGGCCAAGTCCCTGGGTATGAGTGCTCCGGTCAAGCAGGGTCCTGAAGGGCTGCGGATGGAGACCGTGCTGGCTCCCACTTCAAGCCAGAGCCCAGGAGGGATGGTGAAGGAGCACGGCATGTAAAAGGCTCCAGCCTAGGAATCAACCTTACAACACCGCCGACACAGTGGGGTGAGAAGGGACATGCCGGGGGTCCAGACGTGGACCCCACTCTTCAATCTTGTTCCAAAAGGAAAAAATCATATGAGAATGCATGTGTGGATGTATGCCTCCTGAACACAAAGCGATAAACTGGCTGGGTCTGCTCACCAGGGGGTGTATAAGCTCAGAGGGAGGAGCTACACTTTTAAGTGTAGTACTTTGTGTGTCCTCCGGAGGTAGAAGCTAAACACCCATGGTCTGGGTCTCCCAAAGGAACGATAAAGAAATATTAGTTCAAGCTATATCTCGTCGTATGTAGCTATATCGGTCAGTGAACATACAGCCAGTCGTGTAGCGCTAGATATACTCTAAGGGGATATTACACTAGGGAGATTATGGATAGCCTAGAGTGGTTCTTCTTGATGGTTCCTCAGCACCTCACCCTGTCAGTCTAGGGCTGAATAGGATCCTAACAGGGTGAGGTGCTGAGGTCCACTCTGCATTGGACAAGAGGACCATCTGACCACCGTTTACAGTTTTTTGAGGGATCTGTTGGCAGGACACAGAAAACTAAAAGGTGACCTGGATTATGTGCATTGTCACGAGATGGTAACATCCATTGATGAACCCCGAACAAAGTGGGGGAAAAGCGTCGGGAATCTTCAGTGAGGTTGTTTCTCCAGCAAGATAAGTTTGCCCTACTGGGATTTAATTCTTTCAAGTCCATATTAATGCTGTTGGTCATCTGCACTGGGTAGCGGATTTTTGATAGCTACCTGTGAGCTCCTCACCCTTTAGATTGTACCTGAGGGGAGCATATTTACAACTACTTTGTATGGGGATTTTCCCTATGACTAACAAACATATCAAATATTTATTAGCATATTGACTATGCACCTAGTGTGATTGAATAACCCTGACTTCAGCACTAACCACACTTTCTGGGCTTTAGCTCAATTATTGACACACAGGCAGATTTAGGGCTTACTAAGGATAGCCGACGAGGAGCGGGGGCGCCCGAAACCTTATGGTGTTTACCTCTGCGGCCAGGAAGGAGAAGGACTAGGGATCTATGACCTGGCCTTGTCTAACATCCTAGTTGATATTACGATTACTATCAAGAACAACCACTCTGGGCTATCCATAATCTCACTAGTGTAATATCCCCTTAGAGTATATCTAGCTCTGCACGACTGGCTGTGTGTTCACTGACCGATTTAGCTACATACGACGAGATATAGCTTGAACTAATATTTTTAATGTTTATAAATAAAAATTGTTTTTAGAGTAATCAGTTTTCGGTCTATTAGCAGTTTGAATTCTCTAAATCTTATTAAAATTGGTGTGTAGAACGAAGGTAATCACCAGTCATAGTACGACTACATTTTAATGTATGTATAATTAGAAACGTGGTATGACCTGAGCAAAGGTGAATTTCCGACCTAGACTTATGATGTAATGGCTACTAGGATCATGATCTTCCTTGTAGTGTTATGTGTTGAATAGGCTCACAAGTTGGTTCTGTAGTTCATTGAAGACTAAATTTTGATCCCAGATTTCTACTGTTGGTTGGTCAGGAGACTAGAATAAGCAAACTCCTTTTAGGACTGTTAGGATTCGAGATAGCCAATGTTTTTCTGATAAAAGCATAGACAGAGCATAAATTACATTTGTCTTATGAGGAAACTGAGGTCTAGCCCGAAGTCTGGCTCTGACTGAACACCAGCTAGGAGACTGGGTAGTGCGAATGATAAAGGAGCAGCGTTGTTTGATTGACATCAACTAAAAAGTGCTTTCCAGCTACGGTGGTAAATATTTTTATGTTAATGGTGTTCTGACCTTGATCATGGTCTGTATGACAGAGTCGGATAAACCTAATTTCTTTAGAACGGTGGCTCCAACAGCTATACCGTTATTTATGAAACTATGAATTCTGATGACAGAGCGGGCCTTGGAAGAGAAGGTATTGACAATCTGAGCGTTTTAATAGTGCATCCTCTATCATATTGATGATTTGCGCGTACCCTCTTGGTGAGTCTGGTTTTATTAGTATAACTGGTACCTCTTCTGCCTTAATTTTCTTTACGATTCTGGGGATTAGTGAAAAAAAAGGAAGAAAATAGGCACGGCAGTGTAAACTGTGACCGTGATGTTCTTAGGGCATTAGCTGCCACTGAGGGAGTTCTGTGTACTCGATACCAAACAGACTTTGTTGTTGTTTCTGGATATGATTAGGTCAACATCTGTCTTTTTCCAATATTGGCCTATCTGATTAAAAACTGTGGAGTGGAATGACTATTTTTCTGATGTCAGGCCATCATGGCTTAGGTAATCTGCTGTCCAAATCTCTACTCCTGGGCTGTGACCTGCTGAACTTTGTTACGTGGTTCTCTGCTCAGGTTAGTATCCTTGATACTTCTGCAATGACTCTCACAGCATCTGGTGTCATTGGTGAATTACATACTCTACAGCTTATGGCTTTGTCCGACAGTATGCAGATTGCAGTCACTGCTACCAAATTGACCAATCGATGATTATCCCGAGCGAGGGTTCGTAAATCTCCCAATGACATTGAAGGATGAAGCTTTCAAGAAAACTGCTTCCTAACCTGCGAGGCTGGCTTGATCACTACCTAGTGAACGGGAAAGAAGGAATGACTGTAGAAAAAGTGGTGACTGTAGCCACCATCTTGGGGACAGATGAACCTGTGACTACGTTGACTTGTTTCACATATAAATAAATGCTAATTGGAAGGCTCTGCTAGCATGTGGGAGTAGGCCACCATCTTCCTAGATATTTACATGCAAGTTTGGACAGTAATAGATCTGTACTGTATGGGTAGTCGACTATCTTGTAGTAATGCTTATTGTGAAAACTAATTGCCCACCATGGGTATATAACACGGTGACTTTTTTTTAATTAAATATGGAACACCAATAAAACACACACACACACAGTTAATGATGTTGAAGCTGGTTTGAGGCGAAATAAAGGAGTATTTTCATCTTGTACAGCTATGAAATTTATTTATTTAGAAAATTCTCGATTTATACAGGTTTCACCATTGGTACCTACATCTACCCTTAGGAGAAGGTCCAGCCATATTCTAACAGATACCTATATTACATTTAGACTTTTTTTTTTTTTTTTTTTACATAAAAGGGAGGGGGGGGTGAACCTGCTGCAGAATTTTATAAATGCAGCATATCCTGTATTGAATTTCAGCCACTACTATAATACAAATTAATTCAGTTGCTGATTTTACAGGCAAGTTTTATAATATTTCATAAACAGCCAGAAAAAGAAATTTGTGGATGTAGTAAGAACATAAAAACCTTGTGAGTGCAACTACATAGAAAAGAGCCACATCTGTTAATAAACGTTGAATTTCACAACAAAAACCTTTAATTTTACGAATACTTAAAAGCAGAAACGAAATGTGGCTCTTAAAAGTTGCTTCTGTTTATTCCTCCTCTACTTCTCAAAGGAACACCTGCAAAGAAAAAAACAAAACAAAATACAATTATAATGTTTTGTATACCAACTACATTAAGTCTTTGAAATTTTTGCAATTTAGGCTACTTTCACACTTTCGTTAGTCGCAATTCGCCGCTTTGGAAAATAGCGCAATACGTTAACGGCTTGCGCTGTTTTCCACAGACTTGTGTGGACGACGGATTGCATCTAATGTGTCTGCGTTGCATCCGCCGCATGACGGATCAGTCGTGGAACGACTGACCGTCGGGCGGCAGGAATGCAGCATGTAGCAATTTTTTGAGCGGCAGAATCCCTTTTTTTCACTGCGCATGCTCACCTTTTATGTTTAATAATTGAAATCAATGTTTCTCTCTCTCGGCGGCTGAACGATCAGCTGATCGGCCGGCCTTTGTGAGCGATCGGCTGATCGGCCGGCCTTTGTGAGCGATCGGCTGATCGGCCGGCCTTTGTGAGCGATCGGCTGATCGGCCGGCCTTTGTGAGCGATCGGCTGATCGGCCGGCCTTTGTGAGCGATCGGCTGATCGGCCGGCCTTTGTGAGCGATCGGCTGATTGGCCGGCCTTTGTGAGCGATCGGCTGATTGGCCGGCCTTTGTGAGCGATCGGCTGATCGGCCGACCTTTGTGAGCGATCGGCTGATCGGCCGAACTTTGTGAGAGATCGGCTGGCCTTTGTGAGCGATCAGCTGATCGTTCACAATAGCCTGCCGCCGGTAAAGCAGTAAAAAAACAGAAAAAAAACAAAAAAAAACCAAACGGATCATTGTTTTGCAGCGTTTTTGCAGTCAGTTGGTCTCTCTCTATCTCTGTCGGTCTCTCGCATATTCATCGATCACGGCACGGCGCTGCACAGCTCTCACACTGCTCTGGCGGCTTCTCCTGCTTTTGAAAATGCCGGCCGCTCATTATTCCATCTCGTATTCCCCGCTTCCCCCACCCACCGGCGCCTATGATTGGTTGCAGTGAGACAGTTGTCACTCAGCGTGGAGGCGCCTCTGACTGCAACCAAATCACAGCCGCCGGTGGGCATGTCTATATCGTGCAGTACAATAAATAAATAATTAAAAAAATATAAAACGGCATGTGGCCCCGCCAATTTTGATACCAGCCATGATAAAGCCACACGGCTGAAGGCTGGTATTCTCAGGATGGGGAGCTCCACGTTATGGGAGCCCCGAGCCTAAAAATATCAGCCAGCAGCCGCCCGGAATAGCCGCATCCATTATATGCGACAGTCCCGGGACTCTATCCAACTCATCTCGAATTGCCCTGGTGCGGTGGCAATCTGGGTAATAAGTAGTTAATGGCAGCCCATAGCAGCCACTAAGTCCTAGGTTAATCATGGCAGGCATCTATGAGACACCCCCCATGATTAATCTGTAGTGAAAGTAAATAAACACAAAGCAACAAAAAATCCTTTATTTGAAAGACAAAAAAACCACCCTGTTTCTCCACTTTATTAACCCCCAAATACCCCTCCACTTCCGGCGTAATCCACACAAGGTCCCACGACGCTTTCAGCTCTGCTACATCGGAAGCTGACATGAGCGGCAGTAGAACACCGCTGCTCCTGTGAGCTCCACGCAGAAACTGAAGTGAATCGCGCTGTTAGCGGGGACATCACTGAGGTAGTGCCGTTGTGTGCGGTGATGATGGGTGTGGTAGTGCCTGCGTGTGTGTGGTGATGACGGGGGCGGTAGTGCCGGTGTGTGTGTGTGTGTGTGTGTGTGTGTGTGTGTGTGTGTGTGTGTGTGTGTGCGCGCGCGGTGAGGACGGGGACGGTAGTGCAGGTGTGTGTGCGGTGATGATGGGGGCGGTAGTGCCGGGGTGTACGCGGTGATGACGGGGCCGGTAGTGCCGGGGTGTGTGCGGTGATGATGGGGGCTCCCTCTCAGCTAAAAGAAAACTAAAAGAATGCAACACGTTATTTCACAGGAATCCGCAGCCTTTATTAACACACTATTTACAACACATCAGTCACATGCGTCACACAACGCATTGTGACGGATAGCGCACAACGCAAATGTTAAAGTAGCCTTATGATTTTTATTTTTTTTTTTTTAATATTGAACACAATTTTCTAACTAAAATCTGAACTCAAATGTTTGTCTAAATTTTATTGCATCTAATCATAAAATTAACAGATTTCCCTGGACAGTGATTACTACAGTAGGTACAGAAAGTATTCAGACCCCTTTAAATTTTTCACTCTGTTTCATTGCAGCCATTTGGTAAATTCAAAAAAGTTCATTTTTTCCCCCTCATTAACCCCTTTACGACCGGCCGATTTTGCGCTGTTTTTTTCTTTTTTGCCATTCTTACGAAAGACGTAACTTTTTTATTTTTTAGTCAATATGGTCACGTGAGGGCTCGTTTTTTACGGAATGAGCTGTACTAGTTGTCGATATATTTTATTCACCATGTTCCCTATTATATGGTAAAACTGGTATGTCAGTGTGATGCCTCAGGTCAGTAGGAGTTTGGAGACCTCAAACATGAATATTTTTACTTTTATATAAAGGATAAAAAAAAAAATAAAAATCAGACATTTGTTTGAAAAAAGGGGTGTACGTTTTGCGCTATATTCCGCGACCCGTAGCGTTCTCATTTTTTGGGATCTATGGTCAGTGATGACTTATTTTTTGTGTGTCAAGCTGTCGTTTTTAATGGTACCATTTTTGCGCAGATGTTACATTTTGATCGCCTGTTATTGCATTTAGCGCTAAATTTGTGGCAACCAAAAAAAAAAAAACCCAAAAACGTAATTTTGGGTTTTGGAATTTTTTTTCCACTACGCCATTTACAGATTACATTGATTTTATATTTTCATAGATCAGGCATTTCTGAAAGTGGAGATACCAAATGTGTGTATTTTTTAGCCCTTTAATTTTCAATGGGGTGAAAGGGGGCTGATTTGAACTTTCAGGGGTTTTTTTAAATTTTGTTTTCTTATTTTACCAAGTCCCCTAGAGCAGGGTTCCCCAACTCCAGTCCTCAAGGCCCACCAACAGTGCATGTTTTCAGGATTTCCTTAGCATTGCACTGCTGTTGGAACCTGCACCTGGGCAGGTAATTATATTAACAAATGTGCAATACTAAGGAAATCCCAAAAACCTGCGCTGTTGGTGGGCCTTGAGGACTGGAGTTGGGGACCTCTGCCCTAGAGGACTAAGGATCAGCAGTCTGATCGCTCTGCCATATCTACTGATCACAACTACACAGCTGTGAACATCAGATATGCTCATCTCCTGTCTCACACAGCTCTTGGCTGGGTGAGACAGTGAGTAATGTGAGCTACAGGAGTCATCACATGACCCTGTGCTACCATGACAACCACCGGAAGTCACGTGATCATGTCACGTGACTTCTGGTATTGGGCGGTGAGTAACATAGCTCGATCACTATTAAAATGGCACTGTCTCATATTGACAGCCCCATTTAAGGGGAACGAGATTCCACTCTTGCCTAGCAGGCACACATGTAAACTGTATACATCAGCTGAGATGTGCGCCGCTCTCTCCCTGCTGCCGGCAGTAGCAGGTGGAAATTAACACTATGACTGCTCCCCGCGGTCATTAAGGGGTTAATATACACTTTGCACCCCATCTTGACAGAAAAAAACAAAAATGTAGAAATTTTTGCTAATTTATTAAACAAGAAAAACTGAAATATCGCATGGTCATAAGTATTCAGACCCTTTACTCAGACATAAATTTAAGTCACATGCTGTCCATATCATTGTGATCCTCCTTGAGATGGTTCTACTCCTTCATTGGAGTACAGCTGTTTAATTAAACTGATAGGACTTGATTTAAAAAGGCACACACCTGACTATATAAGACCTCACAGCTCAGTGCATGTCAGACCAAACGAGAATCATGAGGTCAAAATGAACTGCCCAAGGAGTTCAGAGGCAGAGCTGTGGCAAAGCAGAGATCTGGCCAAGGTTACAAAAGAAATTTTGCAGTACTCAAGGTTCTTAAGACCACAGTGGCCTCCATAATTCTTAAATGGAAGAAGTTTGGGACCCATAGAACTCTTCCTAGACCTGGCCGTGCAGCCAAACTGAGCATTCATGAGAAATCCTGGGAGAAGAGTTTTGGAGAGACAGGTAAAGAACCCCAAGATCACTGACTGTGTTCCAGAGATGCAGTAGGGAGAGGGGAGAAAGTTCCACAAAGTCAACTATCACTGCTGCCCTCCAACAGTCGGGCCTTTATGGCAGAGTGGCCTAACGAAAGCCTCTCCTCAGTGCAAGATATGAAAGCCCACATCGAGTTGCAAAACAAAAAAAATACACGTGAAGGACACCCAGACTATGAGAAATAAATATAATAGATAAATTCTTTGGTCTGATGAGTACACCGCTAAAATAACAAAGTGGTGGCTTCAGAACAACTCTGTGGCCACTCTTGACTGTCCCAGCCAGAGCCCTGACCAAACCCAATTGAGCATCTCTGGAGAGACCTAAAAATGGCTGTCCACCAACATTCATCATCCAACCTGACGGAACTGGAGAGGATCTGCAAGGAAGAATGGCAGAGGATCCCAAATCCAGGTGTGAAAAACTTGTTGCATCATTCCCAAGACAACTCATGGCTGTACTAGCTCAAAAGGGTGCTTCTACTCAATACTGAGCAAAGGGCATGAATATTTATGACCATGTGATATTTCAGTTTTTCTTGTTTAATAAATTTGCAAAAATTTCAACTTTTTTTTCCCAGTCAAGATGGGGTGCAGAGTGTACATTGAGAAAAAAAAAAATGAACTATTTTGAATTTATCAAATGGCTGCAATGAAACAAAGAGTGAAAAGTTTAAAGGGGTTTGAATACTTTCCATACCCACTGTATATACAACGGATGAAATGAAGTATTTAACAGGTCACCAATTTTCTAAGTAAATATATTACTAAATGTGCTATTGACATGAGATGCTCACCAGATGTCGGCAACAACCCATCCAAATCAAACACAGGCAAAGAAATCAAAACCACAGAGGTCCACAACGCCTTCAGTCAATCTAGTCGCTTGCATTGCTCAGTTTTGATTTTGCTCAACAAACTCTCTTTCAATCCTGAAAGTTCTGTGAGCTACGTTTAAGAACTGAGGGCGGCACGGTGGCTCAGTGGTTAGCACTGCAGTCTTGCAGCGCTGGGGTCCTCGGTTCATTTCCCACCAAGGACAACATCTGCAAGGAGTTTGCGTGGGTTTCCTCCAGGTTCTCTGGTTTCCTCCCACACTCCAAAAACATATTGATAGGGACCTTAGAATGTGAGCCCCAATGGGGACAGTGTTGCTAATGTATGTAAATGTATGTGTTTGGGATCATTCTCTTGCAGAAATTTCCACTCATTTTATCTTCATGAACCTGGTAGATGGCAGCAGATTTTTATCAAGACTGTCTCAGTACAGGAGCGTAACCTAACTCGGCATGCTGTAGGAATTGTGCGCATCCTATTGCTGTTTATCTGTTACAGCTCGTGTTAGTCTTGTAGCCGGCTAAAACTATAATAGGGAAGACTATCCACATACCTCTCACAGCGACATTTCTGAAAAGAGGGAGTGTGAAGCTTCACGGTGCAGAAGAAGCACATTTCCAAGATGGTGCCGCCGGCGACCATTCTAGTAATGGTGGGAAATCGCCTAAGAAGAAAATCGCCTTCCTGGACAGAGTCGGAGTACTGGAAGCACGTCTAAAAGTGCATCCTCAGCCTCCACTCTGCCTCTGAGCACAAGTCGGGGTGGCTCTGCAGGTCGCATGTCCTCTAAGCCTTGCCTAGCCTGGTCCTTTTGTGACCTTGCAAAGGATCTCCCAAATCATGTGATCTGTAACATTTGTCAGGGATCTATAAAAAGAGGCAAAAAGCTCACCAGTTTGACAACTTCTTCCATGAATCGTCACATGAATAAGAAGCATAATTCCCAGTGGGAAACTCACTGTGCTGCAATGCGGCCTACCGTAGCGGGCCAACCACCGCATGCCCCTTCCAGTGCATCCGCGCGCTCTTCATCTTCTAGGACTGTGGGGACAGCTGTCACACCTGGTTTTCCACGCACACCTTCCCTGCAACAGGCAGTTTGCCTGGTAGGTCGTCAGTTGGTTTGGAAGGGGAAACAAGTGCGGGTGTACAGCTCTCTCAGACATCGAGAGCACCAACGTTGGATGAAGGCAACATGTCTCCGCCTGCACTTTCCTCACAAACCTGCATTTTTCCAGGAACACACTACTCACCACCGTCTACACACAGCAGCCAGATCTCCGTCCCTCAGATGTGGACAAATAAAAGGCCATTTCCTCCAATCCATGACAAAGCTAAGAGGTTGACGTTATCCCTCTAAGCTCATGGCTACCGAAATGCTGCCTTTTCGCCTGGTGGACACACAAGATTTTCGAGACCTTATGTCCGTCGCTGTGCCCCAGTACCAGATGCCCAGTCGCCACTACTGCTCTAAGAAAGGTGTGCCTGCGCTACACCAGCATGTCGCACTCAACATCACCGCTTCCTTGAGAAACGGTGTGTGTGAACAGGTGCATTTCACCACCGATACTTGGACCAGTAAGCATGGACAGGGACGTTACATGTCACTGACTGGGCACTGGGTAACTATGGTGATAGATGGAGAAGGGTCTGCTGAACAAGTCTTGCCGTCCCCACGACTTGTGCGTCAATCCTCTGTATGTATAAGTTCCTCCAACGCTTCTGCCTCCTCAACCTCGTCTGGGTCCTCCACCTCCGCCCCAAGCCTGCCTGGTCAGGCCACCAGCGTTTAACTGCTTACAAGGAATCACGCACACCTCCTTACTATACTGGCAGCAGAGCGCAACGGCATCAGGCGGTCTTTAGCTTGAAATGTCTTGGAAATAAGAGTCACACAGTGGCTGAGTTGTGGTCTGCTCTACTGTCAGAGTTTCATAAATGGTTGTCTCCACTCAACCTGCAGCCAGGTAAGGCCGTGTGCGACAATGATGCAAACCTGGGTGTGGCCCTTCGCCTGGGCAAGGTGACACACGTGCCTTGTATGGCTCATGTGTTGAACCTTGTTGTCCAGCAATTTTTAAAACACACTATCCCAGCCTAGATGGCCTTCTGCACAGGACACGAAAACTGTCTGCTCACTTCCGCCGTTCAACCGCTGCAGCTGAGCGACTTGCATCGCTCCAGAAGTCTTTCGGCCTGCCGGTTCATCGCCTGAAATGCGATGTGCCGACACGCTGGAATTCGACTCTACACATGTTACAGCGACTGTAGCAGCACCGCCGAACACTGGTGCAATACGTCATGACGTATAGCCTGGGCCAACGAGATGCAGAGGTGGGGCAGATCACCCTGATGGAGTGGTCTCAGATCAAGGACCTATGCACCCTTCTGCACAGTTTCGACATGGCGACGAATATGTTTAGCGCTGACAATGCCATTATCAGCATGACAATTCCAGTCATTTTCATGCTGGAGCACACGCTAAACACTATTCGGAGTCAGGGGGTGGTTCAACAGGAAGGGGAGGAAGTACATGAGGATTCATATGCGCAAGGGATAACAACATCACCAAGGTCCAGACGTTCATCACCAAAGCGGCAGGCATGGGACGATGGGGGAGAGGGATTAACAAGGGCGCATGGTAGCAGGCAAAATGTTGAGGAAGGTGCAGGAGAACATGAAGAAATGGAGGACGAACTGTCCATGGTCATGGAAGACTCAGCAGATGAGGGAGACCTTGGTCACATTTCAGTTAGAACAGTTAGCACCTCTATGCCACAAACACAGCAAGGACTTTGTCCGCATGGATGCGCAAGACACATGAGCGCCTTCTTACTGCACTACCTACAAAATGACCCTCGGATTGTCAAAATTAGAATTGATGATGACTACTGGGTTGCCACACTATTAGATCCCCGGTACAAGTCCAAATTTTGTGAAATAATTCCAGCCATAGAAAATGACGCACGTATGCAGGAGTATCAGCAGAAGCTGTTAATCTTAGCTCGGCTTTTCCACCAAACACCAGTGGTGCACGGAGTGAATCTCCCAGTTGTAACTTGACAAACATGGGATGGTCTCGTCATCAACAGCCTAACCGTACCAGCAGTACCGTATCTGTTGCTGGTAACAGCAATTTTATTGAATCGTTTCATAATTTTTTTAGACCATCCTTTGCAAGGCCAACAGAGACAAGAAGTCTGACACATAGTCAACGGCTGCAGAGGATGATACAGGAGTATCTCCAAATGAACATCGATGCCATGACTTTGCAACTGGAGCCTTGCTCGTTTTGGGCTTCAAATCTTGAAAAATGGCCAGAGCTCTCCACTTACGCCTTGGAGATTTTGTCGTGTCCAGCTGCCAGCGTTGTCTCTGAACGTGTCTTCAGTGCTGCTGGGTGTGTGCTGACAGATAAGCGCACGCGTCTGTTCAGTGACAATGTGGACAGACTAACGTTCATCAAGATGAACAAGTCATGGATCAGCAAGGACTTTACTACCCCTGTGTCATCCTGGGGAGAGTAAAGGCTTGTGGATTTGGAATGTGCTTGATGCAAATGTACCTGTCAAGTTTGCAACTGGGGCACAAGTGCTGCCACTGAAGGGGTGTCTGTGTGGCCCAATTTTTGGAAAAAAGGGACTCTGCTTGGAGTAACCCTTACTTTTTTTTAAAAAAATGATCCAAGATTAACAGATCTGGGATCAGCAAAGGCTTTGCTGGACCTTCCCCGGTGTCATCCGGGCAACAGCTAAGGCTGGCGTATTTTGGAATGTGCTTGATGCAAATCAAAACATCCTGTCTGCAACTAGGACACAAGTGCTGCCACTGAAGTGGTGTCTGTGGGGCCCAATTTTTGGAAAAAAGGGAGACTCCACTTGGAGTAACCCTTGCTGTGTTTTACATGACTTTAGAAGGGCAAGCCATGCCTATATCTATGTCTTCTCCTCTTTTTACTCGTCCAGCCGTTTAGTTTTCGCATGGGTATTTGTCCTTGTCACTTTCCCATGTGTTTGTGTTGTCTTGGGAGATGTTTGGCACCTTTTGGACAACTTTGAGAGTGTTTTGCAGGTCTTTGTGTGTTTTTGATTGCCTCCCATTGTTTTCAATGGGGTTCGAGAGGTTCGTTGAACGGGGCACCGTTTGACAAACCGAACTCGAACTCTAGGGGGGTGGCTCATCTCTACTAATAAGTTGGAATGTCTAAGAGATTATTTAATGTTTGGCAAAGACGTGCTATATTTCAATATTTAGACGCTTTCACCCAGCTACATATATCCTTCAAGAACACATAAGAAAGTGGTCTTAATGGGATATACCTCTAACTCAGTATTTTCTTTCTACTTAGGGGTTTAAGTATGCTAATAGGTTAAAATATTCCTTTTGAGGTCATGAAGGAGGATATACATAAAGAAGGGCAATTTATATGCCTTCTATGCAAACTGTATAACCAACCTTTTATCATTATTGGAATTTAAAAATTCTACCGCCTTTCTCTGTCAGAGTTTTCAAGCAGATAATACACTTTGTAGAACACCCCTCTAATATACCATCCTTAATTTTCGGGGATTTTAATAATACTAAATAGTAAACTATTTACACCTTTTCGGTTTTGGCCACCTATTGAATGAGGTAGTTATGATTGACATATGGAGGTAGAAACATCTAGATGATCGACAATACTCATCTACCTAGTCAACTCTGTCCCCAAATAGATGAAGCCTTAGGAAATGATCCCCTTTTCCCAAACGTGCATAAGGTTGAGTATTTAGCTAGGACAGTCTCTGATCACTCCCCTCTTCAAGTCACGCTGCAGTTCTCATATATGGCCTTGTACAGGAATGTTATGTGGAAACTAAACCCCTTTCAGCTCACTGTAATACACAAGGAAGGCTCAATAGCTCAAAGATTTCTAGAGTTTTTTTTGGTTAATTATAGGACAGCACCATCCACCTATGGTTAGGATGTGATGAAGGCATACCTCCATTATATAATTATCCAGGGTATTAACACCACCAAGGAAGTTTTAAAATATATAAAGATACAGAATTAAACTCAGAACTAAAAATAGTAGGAGGTGGCTTTTGTTTTAAACCTATTGTCGCTCCATAAAAAAGGTTATGTAAGGCACAATCTAATCTCAAAGCACACCTATCGGAAAGGGACAGGAAAAAAGCCTTTGGAATGAAGAGATTTTATGGAGAAAAAGAAGGTGTTGGGCATATGTTGTCCACAATTGTTAAAGCACAACAATCATCATCACCATACACTGTCTGAAGAAAAGGAAATGTATGATTCCCATGGAATATTACATATATTGGAAGAGTTCTACTCTAATTTAAAGAAAACAGCCCCATCAGATACCTCCATAATAGAATTCATAAAACAGGTTGGTTTACCGAAAATAACAGAGGAAGCTAAAATAATGATTAATGCAGATCGCACATTAGAGGAACTATAAGAAGCAGTGGGATCAATCAGTGTGTTATATATCCATGAATAAGAACTAACGACACGGCGTTTCGTATGTCGAAACGTGTTGGCTGAACTGTGCCTTGTGGATGCTGTCTATCCATTTTTAAAGTGATGAAAATAAAGGAAAGTTTTTAATTCATCTGCCTGTGATCCGCTGGATTTCGTTACTTTGTACCTGCTATTATCCCCTTGTGCCTGGGATTTCCGTGCAGGATCAGCTGGTCTACTCCTCAGACTTACACACCAGAGCGGTGACCTGGAACACGTTTATTTTTGCATTTACTGGGCTTCTCCGTGCTCCTGCTTTTGTATAGACTTTGGACTTTTAAGGAAATTATAAGCAGAAGGAGAACACAATTATTGTGATGGACGACCATTCTAACAGGCTGAACCTTTGGGCCAGAATTTTTAACCATGAAACACAGGAAGACAGCACGAATACCACTGAACAAGGTAATGACAGTATCTCTACATTATTCAAATCACTTGAAATGTTAAAAAATAGAGAAATGAAGCTCTGGTGGAATTCCACCACTTTGCAATCATATGTGGACAAAAGCATGATCACTAGAGGGTTAAGATTGAATAAAACTGCTACTTCTTCTTACCCTGATGCCTTTACATCTGAATGGAACAGTGTGTTGTCAGTATGCTCTATAAAATTAATGGAACTTTTAATACGTTATGACAGAATCGAAATGGAACAAGTGTATAAAGATATCTCTGAAACCAAAAGAAAAAATTGATAAATTTGGACCCACAGATGAAATGAATAAATTGAAAGATAAGATGGATTTAAATATAAAAAAATTGGAAGAAAAAATAGTGGAAATTAAGAAACGAAAATTTGAAAGATTTAAAAAGATTATGAGAGCAATAATGTTTATTCATGGAAGTTATTCCGTCCAAAAAAATCCATTCTAAAATATCATGGACAAGGAAAAAGAAGAGTAAGATTCACAGAGGCTTCTTTAACCACTTCAGGAGAATCTGCTGAAGAGAGCACAGACTCCAGAGACGCCTCCTATGATAACTTCCCACCTCTTGCACTGAACTATCACACAAAAAACGCAAGAGGAAGGCGGGGAGGAAACATGGGGGATTAAGAAGTTCACCGAGACTAAAGAAGAACACTTAACCTGTCCTGTGATAAATTTGTCTTGTCAGATTTTTAGCCAGGAGCAAATTGAGGTTTTATCTAGAGGGTTAGGCTTCTCGCCGGATAAAAAATTTGATGTGTTTCAAATGATTTTAGAAATAAACAAATTGGCAAGAAGCCTCACCCTCAGATGTCACTTCAGTAAAAATAATGACAATGATAATAGGAATGGTATTACAGCTGGTCCTGATTCTACTGTTAATACGCATGTTACCGATAGTGCAACTGATACTACTATTAATACTCATGTTACTGATAATGCAACTGATGCTATATGTGAACCTGCTTTTTGTGATGTCATACAAACTATTAATGATACTGGTGTTTCTGCACATGAAGGTATATATGATTTTTAAGAGCGGACACATCTGTGCTCTCTGAGACTATTAGAATCAGATAATATCGACTGCAAGGTCACGCTAAATTCATTTTTTCCTAAACCTAACCCAAAGTTTTATCCGTTAAAGTCATGGCCTGTAGTTCTGGACCAATTCCAGGTTCTCATTGAAAAGGAGCTCCTTGAATTGGATCTTAGATCCAGTAATAAATGCAGTAATCTGAATGTCTCTGAGAGGAAAGCGGTGGATGCATTAAAAGAAAATAAAAACCTAACTGTAAGATCTGCTGACAAGGGAGTAGGGGTAGTGGTTCTGGATGTGGAGCTATATTTACAAGAAAACCAGAAAATGTTAAATAATAGCGATATATATATATATATATATATATATATATATATATATATATATATATATATATATATATATATATATATATATATATATATATATATATATATATATATATATATATATATATATGTACATGGAGATCCCACCCCAGACTTCAAAGTGGCTTTATTGAAATTACTTGAGGAGGGTGTTCACCTAGGAGCGATTGATGAGGATTTACTAAAATATCTATATGTGGAACATCCCATTGTGCCAATATATCATGCATTACCAAAAATCCATAAAAACAAATACCCTCCACCATTTAGACCGATCATTGCAGGAATCGGATCAATAACAGAAAAGTTGGGAGCTTGGGTGGATTTTTACCTACAACCTTTGGTTCAAGATCTGCCTGGCTATATTCGTGACACTAAAGCGGTAATTAATGGTATGAACAATGTGGCATGACAAAAAGATTATATATGGTTAACCTGCGATATAGAGAGCCTTTATCCCTCTCTCCCGCATAATATCATATTGAATAGTTTGACATTTTTTACAGAAATATAGTTCTTATACTCCAGAAATTAAAGCGTTTTTATTCTTATCAACAGAATTTTTACTCAAACAATTTTTTGAGTTTAATAAAAAATTCTTTTTACAGAGATGGAGTTAGCATGCGGGGGAAATTTTCCCCCTCATTAGCTAACCTGGTAGTCGCAGTCTGGGAAGAAAATCATATTTTCTGTGAGTAAAATCCATTTAAAGACAATATAATAATTTACGGTCGTTACATAGACGATTTGATAATAATATGGAGGGAATTTTTCAGCCAGAGCAACTTATCACATATTTGAATAATAATATATATATATACATACACATATATATATACATACATATATATATATATATATATATATATATATATATATATATATATATATATACATATATACATATATACATATATATATATATATACACATATACATATATACATATATACATATATATATATATACATATACATATATACATATATACATATACATATATACATATATACATATATATATATATATATATATACATATATATATACATATATATATATACATATATACATATACATATATACATATACATATATACATACATATATATATATACATACCGTATTTTTTGCTTTATAAGACGCACTTTTGTTCCCCCAAATTTTGGGGGAAAGTAGGGGGTGCGTCTTATAAACCGAATATACGGATTATATACTGCAGGGTCCAGGGGAGGTGGGGCCGCTCTGGAGCGGTGCTGGGGGAGCTGGTGGAGGCTGGTATAGACTTGTGAAGCTGAGGGCGGCAGCGTTTGATCTCCTGCACCCGCTCATATAATATGCACAGCTGCTGTCCACCCCTGTGGTGCTGAAATTGCACCACGGTGATGGGCTGGGGGAGCTGTGCATATTATATCTGCCCGTGCTTCCCTTTGCTCACAAATGCCCCCTCCCCCTGTGTTATCTATGGCCCCCATGCTGCTACCCATAGTAAAATAATAAACTCG